>NC_134843.1:25016749-25158487 GCF_965363235.1 Mytilus galloprovincialis
TGGATTCGAAATAAATATATTGTTTTAAAAAAGTATATTGATGCCCAAAGCAAAGCATCGTTACATTTTAGAGGATAAATTGTCGTTTCTATATTGCTTTATCCATTACAAAGGTCCTTTTTGATGAAAACCCTTCCGCATTTTGGAAATATAAAAATAAATAACATAAACTTTTAACATAAACATGTAACATGCAAACATTCGGAAAACAATATGATCAAATATTATTTGTTTCGTTTATCCATAATTCTATCAAAATATTAAAATATGCATGGATGTGCATTGCATACCATATTTGTGGTGTGGTATCTTAATTCATTGTGATTTAATAATGAAGAGATAAAAAATATTTCTAATTAGACCATTTATTAATCAGGAAACCACAAATATCAAAGAAGCGATCCATACAATGGTGTAACGTTTACCATAAAGAGAATTCAATATAAAGACAATTAAATCAGACTATTCAATGCTGGAAATCTGATTTGATGGTTTTGTGTTCATTGGCTAACAAGTTGTGCAACATCTGTGCATGATGCAGCTGAGGTGTAAACCAGCTTTGTTTTTTTTTTCAGTTAACAAGTGGTAAAATGTTCTGCTTAAAGTCCACTTGTAATAACTAATTATTACTTCATTATTCCTGTGGTTTAATAATTCGGGAAAAGTCGCCTACTACTTATCCATTATCTATGATGAGTTTATTTACTTAGGCCAGTTCATTTCAGTAATATGTAAAGAGATGTTAGATTCTTTCTCTTTCTCTCGCCCTATCCATCTCTCAACATCCTATTGCTAACTGAAAAAAATAATTCTATTAGAAAGAACATTTTGTTATATAATTAAGAAATTGGTATAACCAAACTTGATCAGAGCCTGTGTTAGTCTGTGTTAGTTTTAAAATTAAATACGACAAGTTGTATATGATTTAAACACGTTTTACAAACCGATATCACTGTCTTATATTTACAGATTTCATCGTTTTAGTTAATCCATGTTAGTCTTTGTTTATTGTTATTTTAATGTCTAGAATTTTTTAAGATAACAAACAAAAAAATTTCTCTTTCTCGCCTACGATACTGTATTCACTAAAAAAATGACAAATAAAGGTTATTCTTCTACATTGAAAGAACTAATTGCTTTCAGAACTACACCTTACACAGTTGTTATCTATTCGTTAGATGTGTTCGAGCTTTTAATTTTCCATTTGATTAGGGACTTTACGATTTTCTTCGGAGCTCAGTATATATGTGCATTTACTTTTTAGATGTATCTTGTTATTACTGTTTGCTTCCTTTCGGTCATATAGCTCTCATTTGCTTTGATCTTGTCGTAGGAAGGTAATCCAGAAAAGCACCTCGGACAAATAAAATTTAAAACGTTTTTTTCAATTTTAGATAAAGCAAGCATTTTGGGACAATTATTTGCAATACGTATAAGATACAAGATATCTTCCTAACTGTTCTATTTATAAAAATTCTGTATTGCATAATTGATGAAAACCATGAGTGTTTGGAAACAAATTGGTAATTTGCCTGTACTCAAATTATTCCATGTCCGTAATGTTATATTGTAAAATGACAATGTTTCAATATGAATATTTTTTTCAGGTCGTCAAATTCTAAAGACATATGGTAAATACAACTACTCTCAACTCAACTACAGATGTATTTTAACAGAATTTGTTTCCGTAACAAGTTTTCCGTATGGTTTAAATAACTAGCTGTGATTTAAATCTAAATATGTAAAGGTTATTGAGTCAGCAGATTTATGTCAGCATCGTTGTAAAAAAAACAGACAAATTAGGATTGTACTGATATATCACGGAAATATTTGGAGGATTTTTTTAATAATTGATGTTGTAATATAACATCTTTGGTGTAAATATAAAATTTCAATCCTGGTATATATGATGAGTTTGTTTACAACCACTGGGTCGATGACACTGCTGGTGGAGTTTTAATTACCCGAGTATCACCAGCCCAGTAGTCAGCGCTTCTGTGTTGACTTGAGTTATCATTGATAGGTTCATAATTTAATTAACTGTTTACAAAACTTTGAATTTTTGAAATACTAAGGCTTTTCTACCTCAGGAATAGATTGCCTTAGCTGTATTTGGCAAAACTTTTAGGAATTTTTGGTCCTCATCTCTGTTCAACTTCGTACTTTATTAGGTCTTTTTAATATTGATTCGCGCGTCACTGATAAGTCTTTTGTTGACGAAACGCGCGTCTGGTGTAAACATAAAATTTCAATCCTGGTATGTATGATGAGTTTACTCTTAACGTTTTCAGAAAACAATACGATAGTGTTTTCAATAATAAATGATGTATAAGCGTTTTTTAATATAATATTCTTTCTACTCTTCTACGTTGGTTGTATTTTCAAATATTTTGTCCTTGAGCATAATTGTCTCTGAAAATGTCTTAGAAAATTTTCTAAATGTGCATTAGAAGTGCGACAAAGTAACATTAGTACCATATATGTTAATGTTATAAGGTTATGAGGAATGTTTGTGGTCTTAGCTATAGAATATGAGCAATGTTTTCAATTTTTAAGACCACAATTTTCGATCAGCTGAATTTAATTTCGTCACTGTTTAATAGAATTAAATGAGCATTTCAACCGTGCCGTTCTGATTTCCGATACGATCAAATGTCTGCAGACCTTATATAATGAAATTGTCTTCAATTTCCAAGCTGGCAAGAGGATAAAAAAGGAGAAAAACCAAAATCCTTAAATCAAAGACGTACCGACAATACCACGATTCAACATGCCACAAACCATTATACACTATACACTGGAAAATATACAAGTTTGAACACGACTCCTATAATAAATCGAAACTAAGCCAGGAATAAATTCGGAAGCAATTCTTATATAGATCATTATTCATATTCGAAAACACTAGCACCATAAACTTTATATGAGATGACATTATACATATCATCTTCTGCATATTCACAATCGTTTGGTCATTTCTCTACCAGACGATTCTGTTTAGGATGCAATAATTTGTCCTCAATGTTAATGTACTGACTCAGACCAAACCAGATTGTCAAATATAACCATGAAGAGACCTTGTATCTAATTTCCACTACAAATAATGCCAATTATTTGATAACGGGAATCATCGTCCGCGATCTAAATCACGTGGACTCTGCTATCGGTCCGTAGATCAGATTGTTAAGGTAACAAGTGCAATAGACGAGTCTCTTGCGGATTATCCACGTACTATTTCCGTACTTTGTTAAATTGGAACCAGAAGGAAATTTATTCCTCTTGCTGTCAATTGATCCCCTTTTCGCACATATCTTGACGCTTCATCACTTTCTGTGTTGACGATAATTCCACTTGTCTTCTCCTAGATCAAGCGATAGTCGTTTAATGTTAAACATATCGATCTGCCAATATATAGAAATAGTTCTGGATACTACTTGTTTGCAACGTTCATCAATTCTACAATAAAAGTAGATATAATGACCTTTCTTTTATCTTTTAGAGCAGTTTTATGGTACATTTATTACTGTTTTATGTTTGAAAAACAAAGCAAATTTGCAAGTTTATTACATACTGGAACACCAAAAACGAGATTTTATTAAATAAGATTTTGTGTAGTAACAGTTTTAGTAATAACAATAAATCTTAAAAATATATGAATTTCGTCGTTCTTTTTGTAATCATTTCAATACCGGTTTCTGTTTTTATATATTTATATTTTTCCTAGGTTTGTCATTTGATTAGGGATTTATCGTTTTGAATTTCCCTCGGATTTCAGTATTGTTGTGGTATTACTTTCAGCTTGTAACCCGGATTTGTTTTCCTTCAATCGATTTATGACTTTTGAACAGCGGTATACTTATGTTGCCTTTTTCTATACAAAGTATTGTTCGTTCTTTAAATATTATAGTGTGCGATAAAATGACAGGTGTCGAGGACTCGGAAATCGTCTACATTTCATCCACTGGGTGTGTTCCTCGGTCTTGGATCCCGTAGGCAACACAAATCCTGTAGTTACTGTTTCATCAACAGTTGGACAATTCAAACGGTACATGATGTTAGATTTTGTTGTTGATGAATCAGTACAGTACTTGTGTTAAAAGTTAAAAGTTCGTATGTCTTATTATGACTTCCTATACTTCAAATGTCGAGAGCATTGAACACATTTAACTTGGATCAGACAGTCTTCCTGTTATTTGATGTAACACGTCCATCTCTCTTACTCTTACTTTTAGCTGCACAAATTCGGTACATGTGGCGCAAACAACTTAAATAATGGTAAGAAGTAAAATCACAAAAATACTAAACTCCAAGGAAATTTCAAAATGGAAAGTCCCCAATGAAATGGCAAAATCAAAAGCTCAAACACATCAAAAAAATGGATTACAACTGTCATATTCCTGACTATGTACAGGCATTTACTTATGTAGAAAATAGTGGATTGAACCTGGCTAGCGAAACCTGTCACTTGTATGAAAATCGCATCAAATTCCGTTATATTGACACCGATGCATGAACAAAACAAAAAAAAATTAATAGGTAAAAATGTCAAATATACAGCAGTCAACATTGTGTTATAATCTTAATCACTAAAAACGCCATCTCTGTTACAAATGCCGCTCAAATGCAATATATTGGCTGGTGTACAACTCATAAACAATATTTGTAAGGATATTCAAAAAAGGACATACGAAATAGAAAATTTGGGGTTTCTAATGTATTATAGAATACTTTCATAACTAAAATGAGAAAAGGTACCGACATTACTTGGTATAATTATCAACATTAACAAACACAACTGTTATAGACATACAGCAACCAACGATTATCACTGAATGACATGCTCTGGACTTGGAGCTGGCTCATACAGAATGTGGAGGAGTTAAACATATTTGCGAACGCCATTCCTTGGTGTAACACCACTACAGAGGTTAATCACACCAGAAACCATACTTCTTTTTCGAGAAACAACAAAAGCTTGCTTCATTTACTATAAAATTAGATTCATAATCTTGGTTCTCATGTTTGTTACTAGGAAGGTATGTGTATCCTCAGCAGTCGTTGGTTGATTTTTACATGTTTTTGTATCCCCTTATCAATTTTCAGTTGCATTTATTTTAATTCAGTATTCGGTCTTAAAAAATACCTTTTCTACCGGTTACCCGAATTAATTTTTTTATGGTATGCCACAAAATAACTTAATGTGTGGTTTGATGTAAATATTTGAATGGAACACTAAATCTGCCATTAAAGATCCGTTTTGTAATTTTGACACTTAATGAAACAACACGTATTTAGCAGCATAAGATCAGACAAGGTGTAACAGAACAAGATGCCGTTAAAAAGGCAAACGAATGGCAAGTGTCATCTTCAACTAAATACAATGTTATTGGTATTCCTCGTTCTGGTTTTCTCTACCTGGTGGTCTGTAGCTGCAGGTGTTAGTCTGCAAAATTCACAGGAATTAAAGTAAACTGGCATCTAATTGCTCATTATCCACAAAAGTATGTATAAATGCAGTGCTCCGGAACTACACCAGAAAAAATGCACAAGTGGAGGCATGCCACTATTATCACCTGTAATGCGTGGTACTTTCTTTAAAAACCTCGAAGTATGATAAAATTAGATTACAACCGTTTTTATCGAGAGGTGTTTCTTACGATGTGCCAAATGAAAAAGTTGGCAGGGTTAAGGATCGTTCTTCTTCGTTAATTAGATAAATAGATTAATTAGCTAACGATAATCTTGTCAGATTAAACTTATTTGTTTTTACAAATTAGAAATCCTTTCTAATGAAAGTCGGTGCAATTCATTCACTCTTAATTTGTAGACTTTATCTTTTACATAGTAGTACATGTACACATCGTGCTATAATTTAGTTCTGGATATAGACGTAACAATAAGTTAAGCACTCTACCATTAATCAGTGTTATAATATCATTAACTTCCCCCAAAGTTTCAATAACCCGTTTTAAAACAAAATTCTTCTTCGATTTGCGTACTTAACAAACCATGTTTCGCTTTAGTAATTAGTTTCGCATCTTTCTCCTTTTCCATGTTTCTCCTAGCCATTTGGTTGTCTTATTGTTCATTTCACAGAAATTATCATCTGACAAAATGTGAAATTGCTTTACTCTTACTTCTACTGAATTTTCTGTTATTATTTTCGACGGTATAATTTCTGTTTTGACTACTCCGCTGTACATTTCCTTCTACTGATTTTTTTGTTAATATTCTGTTGATTTAAGTTTTTGACTATTCCGCTTTATTTTTCATTTTTGTGGTAGGAAAAATGTTGATAAAAATGTATATTGAATCTACCAGGTTGTTACCGAAAATCACTTGATGCCTCAACTGTGCACTAAAACGTTCAGATATGATTTTAAATTATTTCCAGATTCCATTTCAAAACACAAAATAAACAAAATATTCATTCAATCAAAGATACTCAAAAGAAACAGTTTTGTGTATTTTGTTCAGCAATGCTTTGTTTTTTATACCGACTTTCATTTGTATTTGGTTTTTCAATTTTTAAATAAACTTGGACCGGAGATATTTCTTAATCCCATATCTGGTCATGCACATAACAAGTTTAATCACACCTTGTACGTTATATAAAAAAAACTTACAAAGAACAGTAAAGTACTATACATACCGAAGAAGTGAAGACGTAGGGATACACAAATGACACAGTAAGTTTGTAACCCAATGACATGAACAAAACACCATCAAAGGCATGTCTTTATAGGTTAAAACCTGAAAACTAGTATATATTTCTCTATATAAACTTAACTTGAAAGACAATGATGCTGATTTTGAAACTTTAGTTTCCTAATCCGCTGAAGGTAGTTGTATTACATGTAAATATAGCTCAACATGCAGACTTCTTATACGTTCAGGTATTTCACATCCAATTTTTTATGGAAATATTCTTTATAAAGCACAAAGGTGTCAGTATTCACCTCAAAAACTAACAAAACCTTTGAATAGACTTATTAAGAAGGGATATAGTTACGATACTGTTGTCAGGTCATTGAAGATTGTATATTTTGGCGTTAATATTGATTCACTTATAGGGTCTTTGCATCAGAACTAAACACATTTATTCAAAAACCAGTTGTTGGCATGAAACGGGTTATGTTCTTCTCATATATGTTATGATGGTATGATACTAAACCCGTAACGGGAAGGATTGTGCCTGATGTTCATATGATGAAGTCATAATCTTTCAGTCAGTTTAATTGAAGTTTGGAGCTGGCATGTCAGTTAACTGCTAGTAGTCTGATGTTATTTATGTATTATTGTCATTTTGTTTATTTTCTTTGGTTACATCTTCTGACATCAGACTCGGACTTCTCTTGGACTGAATTTTAATGTGCGTATTGTTATGCGTTTACTTTTCTACATTGGCTAGAGGTATAGGTGGAGAGTTGAGATCTCACAAACATGTTTAACCCCGCCGAACTGAACTAGTATATATTTGTTTAGGGGCCAGCTGAAGGACGCCTCCGGGTGCGGGAATTTCTCGCTACATTGAAGACCTGTTGGTGACCTTCTGCTGTTGTTTTTTCCAATGGTCGGGTTGTTGTCTCTTTGGCACATTCCCCATTTCCATTCTCAATTTTACTAAACTATTTAGCTTATTACGTTGAACCCTGAGCACATCGGAGTGCTGGATTGGGTTGACCCCTCTTTTAATGTGTCTTTTAATAATAGAGTTGCTCTTAAAATTATTCAGTGTTTAGCAATGTTGCAACAATAAATTAAGTAATGGCAAAGAAGAAAAATTCTCAAATAAAACAAATATAAAATCTTATATTATATCGACTTTTAATCACAAGGAATTTATTTTTATTGTTACATTAAAGTTTTTTTCTAATTATCGTTGTTTCTTATCACTTTTTTGTTTTTAGCTCATTTACTCCTGAACACCAAGACGTGATGGCATGGTAAAATTGACCAACCAGGTGTCATATTATCATTCAAATTATTCTAGCCTCCAACCTGTGAACTTCTGCCCACAAAACAATGTTAACATTTTATCTACACATGGCCGAAATTAAAGATAGAAAAAATGTAATCTTGAATCATAGCTTTGGAAAAACATCATAATTCTCTTCGTCTACTATTAACGATGGGAACTGTCGAGGCATCATTCGTTCCGGTTCATGCTCGGGGTCACATCTGTATTTTGAGAAGTCGGTAACACCTACAGAACGCAGCAGATCTTCATCAATCAGTGCTTGTCCATTATATCTAAAACATAAGATACACTCGGATTGAATATTTTAGTTTATAAATTAATGTATGTTTGATAAGAAAAACAATTTAAAAAAATGGGCGAGTATTTGTCTCATCGGCTTTGTAAACAAATCACTCGCAACCAAGACCAGAAAACACTTGGAATCATTGGAATCATTTCATTCTTATTTGGTATAAGTACTTTAATGTAGAAGAATGTTAAATGGAAGATATTCATCTTTCATGCTTCATCTATTGAAATATCAAACAGCTGTTTCATTGTTTTCAAACTACCTTTATACGTATATACTAACATATTCCTGGTTTTGTAAGGTTTTTTTTCATTTTTAAAATTTTACAAAATAAGGTTTGTAAACGTTAATTTTTAGTCAAAAATGGTATGAAGAATGAAAACCAACAATTGACATCAAAATATTGCATACGAGTATTCAACGGAGTAACAGAAAGAAAAGTGATTGTAGGATTATTGAAACTCGTAATTTGTGTCTGCTAGTACAAATATGACGAAATAAAACCTCCACATGTAAATCATTTTTTCTAGATTAGGACAATAATAATATGAAGATATTTTTGTTTTATGATTTTTGCGAAAATCAGATTTGGCTTTTTCACAGCGTCAATCATAGCCTGGGATGATGGCTCACTGCTCTGTGCGAGAGGAGGTATGGCCATGCTATCAGACCAGTGTCTACGAGCGTTCCTAACGTTTCTTATGCGTAAACGGTCTATTTGTATTCTTCGTTTATCCCCATACATTTTTCACTAATGACTTTTTGTTTGCCCCATTTGAGTTGTTTAAGCGCATACAAATAAGATGTGATATGATAGCCAATGAGACAACTATCTACCAGATATCAAATGTATGTGTTGTTGGTTTTCTTTGTTTTTTTTTTTGTTTTTTTTTTTTTTTCCTTCTAAATAAACATTTTTATTACTGGGAAATTATTTCTTAGGCAGTTGTTTTCCGATTTCTCTCTTTTTCGTTATCTTGTACAAATCATTTCTACTCGTATTCGAAAGATGAGACAGTGAAATTTAAAACTTATGCTACCAATTGTAAGGTAAATTTGAATGTGACTTTTTCATAAATGTAGGGCCAAACCCAGTTTAAAGTTATATTTATCGTTAGTATGTCAATTTCACCAATTGAACAATTGCAGGTGCTATTTTATGTCTCATATACATATATGTTTGTATTGTTTGCTGTCAACCTTTGGTCATTTATGCAATTTTATTGACAAAAGAGGAATAACTCAAAGTATAATTATTAAATCAAATGCAATTCCTGAAATCATGCATAGGATCAGTACGAAGAAAGATAACTCTGTGTGTTATGCTGAATCTGTCAGAAAATATTTTACTCCGTTTTGCATTTTGCTCTGTAAATTGAGTATGTCACTATATTTTTGTATTATTGTGGATGTATTTCTCTCACTTTTGATTGTTTTGGGTTACAAATAATTGGTATCGATCTTCACTTTTAAAAGAGAATATATATATATAATGCAGTATTTACGCAATTTTTACTGTATCTAGTATATTTGTGTTCCTTATCAGTCATACTTAGTACCTCTACATGTATATGGTCAAACTCGACCTCTGTGTTTACCTCTTCCTAGAAAATTAATTACGTTAACAGCTTTAAAACGTCAAATAGAAAAAAAAACATGAATGTATATAACTATTCCAGGCCGTTAGTTTTCTCGTTTGAATTGTTTTACATTGTCATTTCGGGGCCTTTTATAGACTCTGCGGTATGGGCTTTGCTCATTGTTGAAGGCGGGACGGTGACCTATAGTTGTTAGTTTCTGTGTCATTTTGGTATCTTGTGGAGAGATGTCACATTGACAATCATACCACATCTTCTTTTTTTCATATCTAAAAAAATCTGTTAAGCTTTCTTTATTAAAAATACATACTTGTCTGATTGTTCATTAGCTAGTGTCATCATTGCATCAGCAAATATTTCTGGTTTCCTCATCAACTTATCTGGTAGGTTCATTTTGTCTGTGACAAAACTTTTAATTCCTGTTGCCGGCCACAGAGTCGAAATCGAGACGCCTGTATTGTACAATAAATTATTAAAAACGAGTCTGTTGCATATTTCTTAACTTAATATACTCTGAAGTTAAGACTGACTGAATATGCACATTGTAGATACAAAGCAGGATTCATATTCACAATGATATCTTGATAAAATGTTCTCACCATGCATATTCAGTACACGAATATTTTAATACGATACAATATGAACCCTGCTTTGAAATAGACCGACACGACTAGTTGAATTTTTTTTTCCAGAGACATACTTGTTGACATAATCTGAGTACATAGCTCTCTGACATTTTTTTTTTTTAAATTATTTCAAGGTGAGTTTTGTAAGCTCCTTTTCAAATCTTGGTCTCGAGCGTACATGTACCAGATGAAATGTATTTAAAACTATTTTTAGAAAACATGTGTTGTACCCAATGAATTGACATTAAGTTATACGTGTTTACTATAACTGCATGGGTCTGAACAAATGCAGATTGACTATCAGACGGCGAAGACCATTCGCCCAGTAGCTCTTGCTTCTGTATTTGCATGATGGCAGATCTCTCAGATCCCTTGGGGTAAAGTTGTCATTGACGGTTTTGGTGGTTTGAATTAGAAACTTTCTGTTTTGCTTATCGTTTCGTTTATTAAAAAACAAATGTAAAACACAACGTCACAGGACAAAAAGACACCCTATAAGAGTGATTGTCACAAAGTTATGTTTTAATGAGTAAATCCACATGGTTTCATAGTAAAAAACAATAAATCTCAGGGAGAGGTGAAAATTTAGAGACGTTTGTTGCTTCAATTATGATTTATTAATATTCAAGGATTGAACATAACAGCTTGAACAAATTTTTTTATACACGTAAGCTAAAACGGGAAGAATAAAAACTTCTGCGACGACAATTATATACCTGTGTCTTTCAGTTCGTTAGCTAACCCATGTACAAATACCGTCATTCCTACTTTAGTTATAGCATAAGGTGTTTTGCCTTTAAAAAATCTGAAAAAAATAATAATTCATTTATATATGACTGTCTTTGCAGGTTTTCATGCAATATCAAACTATTTCCAATTTAATCATGTTGGTGTCCATCATCCAGTGGCAACTATTACAACTTTTTATCCTGGAAAAGCATTTAACGGTCATACGAATATACCCTCTCTATATATAATTGACCTAGACGCTTGTTTGTGATTTGAAATGTAATAGCTTCCAATGTATTGAATCTTGAAATATGCATATGCCAAAAGAACTAAAAGCCGATATCGATCAGTCTTTGTTCTTATTAATCAATGAAAAAGGCAATAAATAACCCAGTGAGGTTTGACCAGGGATTGGATCGCTAAAGCGACGGAGACAACATGCTAATCCGAGACCATAACAATGCGTGAGGAACCATCTTCAAATTTGTTGACTATTTCTATTCAATTAGAAAGCAAGTAACAGCACATCGTAGCCACATGTTTGAGTCGAAATTTAGTGCAGATATTTTTAGAAGATTTAGTAGAACTTTTTAGACGATCTAGTACAGATTTTGTATAAGATCTAGAACAGATTTTGTATACAATTTAGTACAGATTTTTTAGACGATTTTGTACAGATTTTTAAGACGATTGAGTACAGGTGTTTTAGACATTTTTGTACAGACTTTTTAGACGATTTAGTACAGATTTTTTAGACGATTTAGTATAGATTGTACAACATGAAGACATACGATATCCATATCCAATAGAAGACATGAAACCATGAGGACAGGGATCACATCATAAGGTCTGGGTGATAGGTGTCTAATTACCAATCATTCTAAAGGCGTCTTCGTATTTTCAGTGTTCAATTAAGTGAATAGTTGTGTGTAATACTATATTAACTGTACCTATTATATATAGGTGGTGAGACCAGAATAAGTTTCCCTTTCTTTCTCTCAAGAAATCGCGGAAGAATTTCTTGCACCATACAATACGCTCCACGGACATTAACACTTTGCATCAAATCATAACGTTTGAGAGGTGTATCCTTTACTGTGTCCCATGTTATTGCACCAGCATTATATATAGCTACATCCAAATCACCAAATCTGCAAAATCCAAAAATAATTTTCGCGTTTCAATGGTTAAACAGTTACTGTATTTCTACATTTTCCATAATTTAAAGTAGATTATTATATATAAGGGGGTTTAAAAGGCTGCTGTAGCTTAATGGCCATAATTCGTTAAAATTGATTGAGTTTAAAATGGTTTTTCAATAAGCGTTTGGTGGAAAAATATTTATGATGTCCTTGTTTACCAGTTTGAATAACAATTAGATCAATCAATCGTAGACAGTCCTATCACAAGTTCCACATCCCTTTGACTGTTCTCCCAAATCGCTCGAGTTATTATGACTGACAACATATAAGTGACAACATTTAAAAGTCATCGTTTCTGGTGATCATCGTAAAAAAATATGCATCAAAACACAGGAATCGGTGTCTTTTTCTTTGGTTTGAGATTTTATGTTTTAAATGCATTCTGTTCCAATTGCATAATTATGACTATCGGTGGACCCAATTTATTAAAGATATAGTTCTGATTTCGTTATCCTCATATGAGTTAGTAGATAACTGTATTATATTTTAAGTAAAGATGTTCCATAAGAACTTTATAAAAATGAGCACGTGAGTAAGAATAGATTCGAATATTAATCAGATTATAGTTAAATTTTCCCTGCAACACAGACAAAGGGAAAGATGATATCGTTTCCATGGACATAATTTTCACAATATTTGATAGACAACTGCATCAAAATGATGTTGTTTGGAATGCTCTGCCATAAACTATAACAATGTACGTTGATTTCATTTTTTTAAAATTTATGTTTAGTTACCTTTCTATACAAGTTTCTACAGCAGATTTGATTTCATGTTCACTTCTAACGTCACACTGTATTGGTACTGCTGTCCCACCAGTGGACTTGATTTCTTGTACAACCGTATGAATAGATCCTGGTAATTTGTCAGTACTTTCTGTTGTTTTTGCAGCAACGCCTACTTTGTAGCCACTGGCCGAAAATGTTAAGGCTATCTGGCGTCCGATGCCCCGTGATGCTCCAATAACTAAACATGACTTCATTTCATCTACAGTTTTCGTAAACATAATTCTAATATAAGAAAATCGTTCTGAAATGTCCGAGAAATGATTTTTTTGTGTTCACTTTTTTATCATTGAGTATGCATTTTTAATTTATGTCTTTTTGAATGCTTGGTTTTCGTAAGCCAATCTGACCACTATCTAAGCAGGCCAGTTACAGCTAAGAACAATAGCACATGAAATTTTGGCGGTACAGTTCCACTTCCCTCATCATGCTCAATAACATGAAACATGTTTTCTATAAATTTAGAATAAAAAAATGAAACATGTCCCAACAAAACAGAAATGATCGGTTCCTCATTTGGTAGACTGCATTTTACTACAAAAAAAAGTCCTATAATATAAGAAAGACTATGTATGTTTATATCGTTTGCATTCAACTTCTTTTATCGGATATTTTATTTTGACTTTCAATACTGATCACTTCTTGTTTGGCAGTGAAGTCTTAATTATATTATAGGACAACTATTCATTATCCCTCTTATATCCTCTGCAGTCCAAATATTCTAGTCAGTCAACCTTACTTGCAAAGCCTACCTGTTTGTAAATCGTTATTTTTGAAACAAAAAAAAATGACACTGCATGGGCGTTCAGCATGCAACAATCAATCATTTTTCTGTATCAATATTTAGATACAGTATATATTGTCTTTACGTCCAGTGGTTAATATTACATATTGTTATATCAAAGGTTTACTATTTGATTATATGAACAAAAATGGGATAACCAATAATTTACAATGGGTTTTCCTAACAACGGCTATGGTACGTAGTCATACTGAAGTGTAAGAATGAATAAAAAATAGTTATTTTGAGCAAAGTATTTGGACAAAGATTATGTTTACTTATGATGTGATATGGTTGTACTACGAATGTCCTATTTAATGAACTCTGTGGACATAACTAATATTTAAGACTTTATGATTATCTGTATCCGAGTGTAGAAACATTTCTTACCTGTAGCATATAAATATGTACCTTTGAGGCCCAGCTATTTGTAAGATTGGTGCAATCAACTGAATACTAAAACTGTTTGTTACCGAGTATCATGCCACTGTAGGTACAACTGTCTTGTCAAAATTTGATTTCCTTTGGGAACAATTCCGGATTTCCGGATTTCAATATCAATGAAATTAGATTTAAACTATTCAACTTGTTAAATAAAACTATAGCTAGGCCCTTTTTTCTTAGCTTACGTAAAGTGTAATGCATGTTTACAAACTGATAGGTAAATTGCATCCAAACGTCAAGTGATACTTTACTTTTGCCTCCCCCCCTCCATTTTTAATCTAACATTTCAAGATTCCAAAGTAAAACTTATAATTTTAACAGTATGATGATAATACAAATATACAGATAGTGTGATCCAAATGCGCACACACACGCACACACACCAACACGCACACAACACACACACACACACACACACACACACACACACATGTACATGTATACATTATAAAATCTAGTTTTCGATAATTTGTGAAACTCAATTGTCGACGGGATCTACTCCATACATTTTTGATTTAATGTATGCATTATGCAAATAAAATTTAACATTACCAGTTATGGTCGACCATATGTTCACGTCAATCATAAATGTTTTTTTGGTGAACTTAGACATCCAAACAGTCGTCCTTATTTGCCATATAAAGATATGGTAGTCATAGAACAAGAAGAAATTTAATATGTCCCTAAACAAAGTTGAGAAAGATAAACCTTATTTCTTTTTATTGTAACTAGATTCTAAACAGTTCAATTCTGGATTTTGTTAAGAGTAAATGTTCTCAACACGTTTTTTTTTTTCATTGGAGATCGTGTTTTGACGTTGTGGTACGTTTTTCAGTGTTTTTTGTTTATGGAAAAACTAGTTAAACTTCGGCACATTGAATGTTAAAGTTTTCTTTATACATGTACTATCTTATACTCGGTATATCATTTCGTGTATGTATGATGCGATGACTACGCCGTAAAAATCTAGTCAATTCTCAATCCATTTTACCACTAAATGCACAAGTCAAGAAATTACAAACGTATTGTTGATAAATGGTGAAAGTAGTAAAAAAAGCTTATCTTTTAAAAAAAATCGTCTGTCATATATTTCTTTATAAATTAAACTACAATATCATTTAATAATAGATCACTTATTTGACTATCCTCATATGAACACGCGAGTTGTGATAGATATGAATTTTAATTGGATTGATACACTATCTTACAATACAAATCCTTGGTTTTATCATAATGTACTGAAACATAATTATTGCTAAAATGTATTCATAGAAATAATTGTCTCAATATGCATTCTTCCTAGTAAATCAAACAAGTGTTGAAAAGGAAATTGAAAAAGAATGTTTAAACTACAGTGTGATGCCTACGTCGAACAGACAATAAACTAAATGGTGGAGAACATTTTATCGCATTGATAGGACATTTTCATGGCCAACTATTGCCCTCAGTGTAAGCCAGTACGAGTTATCGCGCATGATTTTGATTTCTTATCCGTCTGATCAGTCTTTTCTGTGTGTGATATCTTATCAAGACAACATGCCGAGTTTGTAAAGACAATGTTGACACTCGTTAATAATTTGATAACCCTAAGTAAACAATATTATAAATATATGACACTGTAGCATGCTAGGTTCCGCGGCATGAATACGAGTTGTATAAACCATGGAAGTCATGATTATATTGACAGGGTCAATATAATACTTCCATGTATAAACTGACTTTATTTCCGAAAGACATACAATTCGATTTTACCGAATATCAAACCATGCATACAAAATAAAAAGTTGAAAAAGGACAAATATGAGATCATGATTACCAAACATATATATATATCTTTCGACGTAAACCCGAATATGAGACAGCGTAGAATTTGAATATACATACACAAACACAAACTCATTGCAACATTTTGCTTTTTCATTAAATGAATAAATTCAGTCTTTATTAAAAGAATAAATTCAGTCTTTATTAAAAGAATAAATTCAGTCTTTGTTAAAAGAATAAATTCAGTATTTGTTAAAAGAATAAATTCAGTCTTTATTAAAAGAATAAATTCAGTCTCTGCTTTTACTCTTATTTTCAGTTACCTCCCAGAATTGTTTGTTTATCAATATTTTCTCTAACTTTTCAGCCATGATTTCTGAGAGACATTTCAAAATTGGCCTTCAACACTAAATGCTTTTAAAGTAGTACGTTTGCCCGGGACGATGCAGTTTAATAGTACTTTTGCCCGCGACGATGCAGTTTGTTTATAAATCACAATGGAAAACACGCTAGTACATCAACGTATTGTCCTTTAAATAGCTTTAATTTTGCTATGTGAAAAAAAGACGAATGTCGTATTAATAATGAATAAGTATAAATGTACAGCTAAATTTTCAAATTTCTTTAAAAATGTCTTCAGTTAAGACGAAAAAGTTTAACGATGTGAAAAGCAGTGTCTTCTATGTAAAATTAAAATAAATTTGCAGATTTTGGCACTTCAATCACATTCACTGGCTACCTATAGAACAATAGACAATTTTTGAGCGGGAAAATCGGACGTTTTAGCACAAAAGTAGAACCCATTTTAGCGAAAATAAAAATTGTCAATGCCCATTTTAGCAAAACATGTTTAACCCATTATAATAAATAATATATAATGATTGAAATCTTAAAAAGACTCAAGACAGCGCAATACAAAACATATCAAGTCCATTAATACACAGCACTAAAAGTCTAAAAGATCAAATAAAATGTTAAAATCCGTTCTAGTCTGGAATTTATATCCTATATAAATAAAATACAGCACTAATTCCAAAAGGTCAAATTAAATGTTAAGAGCCCTATCTAGCCTGGAATTTATATCCTAGAGAACGTACGTAATGGACCCTGGATTCACCCCCTGTACAATACTGTTCATAGAATTGCATTAGGAACCAGTGGCGGATCCAGTCAATTTAAAAAGGGTGTTCAAACCCAAGACAAAGGGGGACTTCAAACCACATGTCCCCATTCAAATCCATTTATCGTCCCCAAAAAAGGGGGCTCTAATGTCGTCGCTAAAATGTCCCCTAGTAGTTTAAAAAAAAAATCTCTAAAATGTCCTGCGTTCAAACTAAAAGCTCAGAAGAAAAACAGAAAAAAAACAATTGTTCGATTAATTTAATGAACATTTCAAAATAAATTTTGTATGAACATTTTTGAACTATTAAACGGTGAAAATCAGCGAAAAAAACAATAATTGTTGATAACAATTCTATACATTTAATATAAAAAGTGAAGCCTGCGTGGTGACTTTTTTCAATGTACATTTTTGCTATAATACATACATACATATGTTTAATGCATTTCCATAATTTTGTTACAGGTCAATGGTTTACATGTTGTGTATAAGTAAAAATAATGGTCTGTTTCATCTTACCGTATCTTTTCCCTAAAGGTTTTTTTTTTTTTTTTTTTTTTTTGGTAAAATATTTCTATGATTTACATATTTACGTCATTATATCTACAAACAAACAAATTACATCAATATTTAATTCTCATTTTGACCCTTTTATTACGTGCGTATATACAAGGTATCGTGGTAAGTTGTTTGATATTATTTTACCCATTGTTTACCCAAATGTCACATGTGAGAACTGTTTTCTTGTTATATATATATAGGATAGTGCTGTATGGTACATTCTTAATTTGGAAAATGTCAAACGGTTCGATCATTTTGTATTAGAATTCTGTTACTAGTATTATCTGGAGTCTTCAACTTATCTGAAATAACCAAATAAATTGAGCAAACGATTCATCAGAGAAATAGTCGATTTTGAAATTTGATTGAACAACTGTACATCGTGTGCGAATTTTCCCAACAGCATTTTGGGACCTAATTGTCTTTACTACTCACTGGCAGATAAACAAATTCTTTTATATAGTACTGAAAAAGGAAACTTTTCTGTTAACAAAGGGGACGATTCTTTTTAAATCTAGCTTGTCGTTTTTCACATGAAGTTTGGAAATGTCATTCATTTTCACACTGCAAAAGGAGCATTGTAAACTTCTTTCGAGTGTTAGATAAATCCGTCAATATATTAAAGTCACTAAGTATGTCCTATGTGTGTTTTAAAAACTGTCAAATCAGTCAATTTGAAGCAGATACGCATATTTAGCATTGTGATCTTCTAAAAGCAAATTTACCAACCATGGAAGTTTTATATTGACTTTTTCATTTTACTTCCATGTACCAACGAAAGCCTGCATGATAATTTTCATGACAAACTGAAAATGTTTTGAATTTAGTAAAATACTGATGATCGAATAACATCCCACCAGAATCATTGTCGTCTCCTAACACGCTGCTACTTAGTGTATCGATAATACTGTGTCAGCTTTTCATCTCCTTTCCTCTGCGATTTTCAAATAAAAAGCTGGTCAGTCGTACTTCTACTTCTACCACTAAATGACCACCGTCATTAGGTTGATCATCCTGTCACTGTTTGGTGTGCGCTTGCAAACTTAACAAGTTCAAAAATAATTTACCAAAAATGAAAATGCAGGTTTGTGATGTACATATAACATTTATGTACATTGTACATGGTGCAAATAAAAACAAAGGAATTGCGCAATTGGAATTTAATGTTCATGCAGTAGTCTCTTGAGTAAGTTTAGACTTTCTGTAGCAGTCACCGAGGCAGATAAGGTGTTCCAATCTGTTATTGTACGTGGATAGAAAATTACTCTTTCCTGGTTGTGGTCTTTCAACATGGTATTTGGAAAGAGTGAGCGTTCATATGTCTTGATAATATGTCTGGTGATATCAGTTTGTCACGACCATGCAGCATCAACCTTTACTTCCTCATTTGAAATTCTATGTAAGAGGGCTAGTTTGTACAACAAAGGATCACAGGGATATTAAACAAGAGACTCCAAGGAACCTTTGTCACTAACCTAATATTTTGTGTTTACAATTGATGCATAAAATCATGCCACTTTTTTCCTTTTGCTTTAGTTTCAGAGATATAAGTAGAAACTGCATTTATCCCTGTGTTCTAGTTTTAGCCTATTCGGCCATGTTGGTTGATAGATAGCTAGATCTTCTTGACCTGATGAACAAGTTTATCCCATGTCAGATTTGCTCTAGTAATGCTTTGGTCACGGTTAAGGGATATTTCCAAAGGCTTCATTTTACCCCCTGTGTTCTATTTTTAGCCATGGCGGCCATCTTGATTGGTTGGCCGGGTCGCCGTCGGACACATTTTTAAAACTAGATAGATCTACCCCAATGATATGATTGTGGTCAAGTTTAGTTAACTTTAACACGGAAGTTACAAAGAAGATTTTGGTAAAAGTGAACAAATGACGACGGACGACGAACGCCAAGTGATGAGAAAGTTCACTTGGCCCTTTGTGCCAGGTGGGCCCTTTGTGCCAATTTGGCCCTTTGTGCCAGTTTGGCCCTTTGTGCCAGGTGGGCCCTTTGTGCAAGGTTGGCCCTTTGTGGCAGGTGAGCTTAAAATCTAGAGCGAAAGCTATTGTTCGATTCACAGCTGATAAACTGTGAATAAAGTCTATGTACTGTAAACGTTTGAAATAACGGTCAATTTTAAGCATTTGTTTGACGTTGATTATTTATGTTTTGCATCAGGAAACAAAGACACCTAGACAGAAAAACCCACTTAAATCCCAATCTCTTAAACATCCTGAATATAAGATAGTCACATAATGATGAAAGCTTTAATAAAAAGCCTTGTGTGAGGTTATTAGGAATTGATATGAGGTATGAACGATTTACTAAAGTGTACTAATTGCTACATGTACTTTAATCAGCTGATTTTTTATATTTATGCTGGTGTAATTGCTTCCAGTAACTGACAGTAATCTTATATGATATAAGTAGTATAGGTATCTTTATGTTAGTGCACTTGTGTGTTATGTTGATCAGATGGGTGCCATTTCATTTTGCGCTGTTTTGGTGTTTACACCTGGCACTGTTCCCCAGGATAAGGCACTATCAGCATATGATTAGGGGAGCCTCAGGACTCATTCAGAGTGCTCACCAAAGTTTTAATCTTGTCTCATTATATTTGTCCTGGTCATATTGTAAATGTACATGTCATTTATTAATAATTATCGCTATTTTGTGCATTTTTCCTTCGATCTTTTTTCGTGATAATTTTTCATATCATATGCTACTCGCTCGAGATGGAAAATTATCGCTAGAAACTAAGGACACACATGGCATTGCTAATGAAATGACAACGTCGTCATAGGTAAAACTGCAATAAACAGATTATCATTGGTCATCTCAACTCAATTTCTTTTCTTGCTTTCGCCATACCGTCTCAAGGGAGAAAACCAATCTAAATGAGATGATCAACTATAATCTATAAATATATATATAATTGATGTTGTTCATTTTTTTTAGCATTATTTTCACATTTAGTCACAACAGGACTTTTTACAGATAACGTGTTTTGTGTGTTTTGCTCATTGCTGTAGGCTACATGCATGGTGACCATTAATTGAACTTTTCAACTAGTAGATAGTTGTGTCATAGGCAAAAATACCACACCTCACACATGTAATTTAATATTACAGTTTAGACTAAATGACCATTTTCCTGTTTTGATATTTAAAGATCCTTAAAGATCAAGGTGTATGATTATATGAAAGAAATCTCGACTCTATCAACATGATAAATCAAAATTACAAACATATTATAAAAAACAAAAAGGAGAAGAAAACTTTTTCATAAACACTGTTATGCTGTTACACATCTTTTCACACATTAAAAAAAAACTCAATTTGATTGTACTGTATTCAGATTATTGAAAGACATATTACTTATAACTTAACAAACAGATTGTAATAAAGACTCAGTCATTTGAATGGGATAATTTTGACTTTTTTTTTTATGAAATGAGTTTTTATTGTCGAGCCTGCAACTTTTGTTGCAGAAAGCTCGACATAGGGATAGTGATCCGGCGGCTACGGCGGCGGCGGGGGCGTTAGCTCACTTCTTAAAAGCTTTATATTTTAAAAGGTGGGAGACCTGGATGCTTCATACTTTGTATATAGATGCCTCATGTTTCGAAGTTTCCGTCAGTCACATGTCCAATGTCCTTGACCTCCTTTTCATGGTTCAGTGACCACTTGAAAAAAAAGTTCAGATTTTTTGTAATGTTGAATTCTCTCTTATTATAAGTAATAGGATAACTATATCTGATATGTGCGTACCTTGCAAGTTCCTCACGTCTGTCAGACAGTTTTCACTTGACCTTGACCTCTTTCATGGATCAGTGATCAAGATTAAGTTTTGGTGGTCAAGTCCATATCTCAGATACTATAAGCAATAGGGCTAGTATATTCGGTGTATGGATTCTATGGAAAGACTGTAAGGTGTACATGTCCAACTGGCAGGTGTCATCTGACCTTGACCTCATTTTCATGGTTCAGTGGTTATAGTTTAATTTTTGTGTTTTGGTCTGTTTTTCTCATACTATATGCAATAGGTCTACTATATTTGTTGTATGGAATGATTGTAAGGTGTACATGTCTAGCGGCAGATGTCATATGACCTTGACCTCATTTTCATGGTTCAGTGGTCAAAGTTTAGTTTTTGAGTTTTGGTCTTTTTATCTAATACTATATTATGCCATAAGTCAACTATATTTGGTGTATGGAAATATTTTATGATCTTTATGTCAGTCACGCAGCTTTTATTTAACGGTGACCTCATTTTCACGGTTCATTGCACAGTGTTAAGTTTTTGTGTTTTGGTCTATTTTTCTTAAGCTATAAGTAATAGGTCAACTATATATGTTGTATAGAAGCAATTGTTAGCTGTACATGTCTGCCTGGCATGGTTCATCTGACCTTGACCTCATTTTCAAGGTTCATTGGTCTTTGTTTAGTTATCTTGGTTAATGTTAAGTTTATGTGACAGTTGTAATAAAGCTTAGCTTTATACTTAGGACTATCAACATAATATCAATGATTAGTATAGAAGGCAAGACATTTGAGCATGTGCACTCTTGTGATACATTGTATGTTAATGTATGTGGTTGACCAGAGGACAATTGGCATAAATGGTATTATTGAACAATCAGATCTTACTATGGTGTGACATAATCATTGTGCAATTGAAATACATGAACATGATGAATGTGATAATTGCCAAAATAGGGAAATACGTTAACAGTCTATGCACTGCTACATGTACATTTTTTTGTACCATTGAAATTCTCGTATTTCAAGTGACCAAAACATGCCTCAAATCTTTTATCTGGTTTGTGAAGAGTTTTTAATAAAAGTTTTAAAAAGAAAATGTGAATAGATAATGTACGTGTTTTACAGAATCATTTATAAAATATTGTATTTTTGAAAGGCTTATAAATTCTTGTTTGACTTTTTGAATTGTTTTTCTTTTGTCCATAGTGCTGTATGTATTTGGTTATTATTAGCCCTCTCTATTTTAAAAAAAATGTACGTACAATATTTTTTTCTTGTTACTATATATATTACCATTTGTACATTGTACATGTATATAACTCTTTAAACAAATATTAATTTTTGATTCATTGTATTAGTTTTTACTGTGAAAGTACGGTATACTGATTGCCCTGCTGCAATGTCATACTTTCTAGACTTTTTTTATTTCAGCATGGAGCTAGGAAAAATGCGTTACTTGGATACCTTGACAGATGGTTTAGATAATTTACTCTCAACTGGACAACATTCTGACATAGAAGTAATTGTTGATGATCGGTCATTCCATTGTCATAAAGTCATTCTGAGTGCAATGTCACCATATTTTGAAGCTATGTTTTCTCATGACATGAGAGAAAATCGTGATGGAGTAGTCAAACTTTATGATATTGAGGCAGATATATTTGAAAAAATATTACAGTTCCTGTATACAGGCAAAGATGTTGTTTCAGAAGAAAATGCTGAGATGATCTTCCGAGCTGCTTCTTTAATGCAGATCCCGTGTTTACAAGCTACTTGTGCTGACTTCCTGTTAACGCAAGTCTCACCAGATAATTGTATTGGTATATGGAAAATAGCTCAAGCTCACAATTGTGAAAAACTAAAACAAACATCCTTCATGTTTATTTTGGAAAATTTTCAAGTTATATCGACGACCGAAGATTTTCTAAATTTAGATCTAGACGAACTAGTAGGAATAATTAAATCAGATCATCTGATCACTCAGTCAGAAGAACTTGTATGTGACATGGCTTTGGAGTGGATCAACCATGATAAAGAATCTCGTCAACATTCCGCTGGAAAAATTCTAGAAGTTCTCAGACTTCCTCTATTATCAGCTAACTATCTGTGCCATACTTTTGAGAGTAATAATTACTTACAAAATGATCCTGAGTGTAAAACTGTGATACAAGAAGCCATGAAGTACCATACTTGCCCTACTAAACGTCAAGATTTTACCTCCCACAGGTCAACACATAGATATAATAGTAAAACTAATGATTGTATTATTATTATTGGTGGATTACTGTCCACTACACCAAGGTTAGTTACGGAATCACTTTTAGCCCTACCAAATACTGTACATATAGCTCGTTTGAATATTGAATATTATGAGTCATTGATAGTTGATAAATAATTATCTTTCTCATTGTTTAAAAGGTTGTCATGAAATTGTATGTCATTTCTTCAAAAAAAAGTAAAGCATCAGCAAATCCTAATCCACTAATCATACCCAGTACTACATGTACTAGGTTGTTTCACTAGAGCTGTCAACATATATTTCTTATGTAATAATCCAATGTATTTTTAGGTCATTTAAATTCATAAATATATATATGACTTGTCCTTGTCCTGAATATGCAAAAACGACTTTCATTCAGATGATGAACCTTTCAGCGATACTTGTATTCTGTTTATAATTATAACATTACTATGGTACCAATTTTACTGCATCAGATGCACATTTTAACAATAAATGTCTCTTCAATGATGCTCAAGAACATAATATTGAAAACATGTACAAAGAAGTAGTTGAAGAACCAAAAGAAAAACAAAAAACAAGCAAAAGTATAGCCAAATAAAAATTTAAATAAATAAAATTTATATATTGTTCATGTTATATTAGATTAAAAATTCACATTTGTAATCTGTTTTTTATTTTCTTACCATTTCAAGGTACCAAACGACGAAGGAGGTATTATGTTACAGTTTTCAGCAGGAGAAATGGTTTAACCTACCATCCCTACCTTATGATCCAGGTTATGAGTTTGCTACATGTACATACGGTAGCAGTATATTTGTATCAGGTGGTTGGCTGAAACTTCAAGGACTAGCCGAATACAAGACACACAAGAACAAATGGAAGGTGTGTCCTCAGATGACCAATGGTAGATGTGGTCATGTGATGGTGTCAGTAAACAACTCCATCTTTGTTCTGGGGGGAAGGGATGGTGTCATACCCGCCATGACAAACATAGAGGAATACAACCTGCTGACTAACAAGTGGACAACAGTGGGTGATCTCCCCTTAGGTGTGAGGTCAACATCTGCTGCAGCCATTGGAGAAAAGATTTACGTTTTTGGTGGAATTATAGAGTCAGACAAAGACACAATGTCAGTGCAATGTTTTGACACACGACATCATACGGTTACAGTTTGTGGAGATTTGCCATTTTCTTGCAGATTGACCAGAACTTTTGCACTGGACACTGCAGTTTATGTCATGGCTCCTGATGGGAGAGTGATACAGTTTTGTGATTCGTCATTGAACATTATCACAAAGCTCCAGGCAAGAAGATTACGGACAAGTTCAAGTGGATCAGACAGCAATGTCATTGAACCACCAAATGCACCAACCACCTGCCATGGGAAACTTGTTTGTAAACTATCAAACTTTAGTCAGCATCATTTTGAAGTTGTGCAGTATCGTGGGCACATCTTACTAGTGGGTGGCAAGACTCCAGACAACACCATTCTCAAAAATATCATGGTTGCTGATATCCATGAGAAAGGGGATACCAATGACCTGTTTAATGACCTTGAAATGCCCTCTGCACGTTGGTGTTTTGGATGTATAAGGGCTATAATAAACAAGGATTTTCTCAACAATGAGCTTTATGTTTGAAATTCACCTAGAGACTTTAATATTGTTTTTGTCTAGTTTATATATGGTAACTAAATTCATTCTCTGCTTTTAGATTTTCCATTGTGAAAGCATTAAAAATGACTATAGTGTTAAATATAGTGTTTACATAAAGATATTAACTTACACATTATATTGAATGAAATTGATTAAATGTGAACATGTGGATAGTAGACCATGAAGGTGGTAACAAACACATTGAATAAGATTAATTTGTCTCATATTTAATTTCATTAAATTTTTAAAAATTATTTATTGTGATCACCATTAACAAAAATATAAATATTTCAAAAATTTGAACCACACACTTTATTGGAAATATTTCATTGGATATATAGCAGTTTGAGAACACTTATTTTTACATAGAAAAGCTTAATATTTCCTTAACAATAAAACCTGATTTAAATGTTCTGAGTTCAGATGGTTTTTACAGAGTTATCTCCCTGTAGTGTTATGTACCACCTTTATTACTCTTTTAATGTTTGCATTTATTAAACCTTTGATATTCCTCTTGTAAGATTTTTTTTTTTTATACACATGTAAAGTACTAACAGCTTACAGACTCAAAATTTTAGCAAATAGAAATGTGTTCGAGTTAGGCCATATGTTGGAAATTTTTTCAACACACTATTGTCTTTCATTTCATTTATATACAATTTTGCAATTTTAGTTATATTTATATGTATATAGTGCTTTGGGTTGTATATTTTCTTTATTTATTTTTTATTTGCAATTTCATTTTGTAAAGTTCAAATTATGACAAAATAATGACTCATTTAAAACTGTATGATCATGTGGAATTTGCAGGGTAGTTTTTCACTTGTTTTTTGTTGTTGATTATCCTCAGTGTACAAAGTGATATCGGGGGAGTATGAATATGATTCTAATTAACATAGTTAGAGAGATTTTAGGAATGATCATGATTGAAATAATTTTTGTTTACGATATGTTAGGGAGGTACTTTACCATGTTCACAGAAAGATTAAACAATGAAAAAGTGTATCAAATAGTTGAATCACTACACATGTTGCTTTTTAGATTATTTTTATTTTTTAATGTGCATCCTCCCATTTAAAAACTTTCGGCAAACATTTTCATAGTTCTTTCTTGTGTTCTGTACTTTGAGTAAATTGGATTACAAATGAGCAATAACCAAAAACTTATACGTTTAGCAAATAAACTCATCATAGATACCAGGACTCAATTTTGTATATACGCCAGACGCGCCTTAATTGCACGATACATTTCAGTCTTTATTTCCTAAAAATCTTTAACTTGTTTTTTTTATTCCAATTGCCCTTAATGTTGATCAATTCCAACTTGAAATAAAGTAAATTTCAAGTATAAAATGTGAAGAAAGTTTTTGCATGAGGTAGACTCCTAATGTGGTTCTAGATGAGCTTCCAAGGCTGCTTCTAAGATTTAACAGCTTTAAAGATATTGTGACACTTTGTTTCATTAATAAGATATTGTCGAGCCTGCAACTTTTGTTGCAGAAAGCTCGACATAGGGATAGTGATCTGGCGGCGGCGGCGTTAGCTCACTTCTTAAAAGCTTTATATTTTAGAAGGTGGAAGACCTGGATGCTTCATACTTTGTATACAGATGCTTCATGTTACGAAGTTTCCGTCAGTCACATGTCCAATGTCCTTGACCTCATTTTCATGGTTCAATGACCACTTGAAAAAAAAGTTCAATTTTTTTGTAATGTTGAATTCTCTCTTATTATAAGTCATAGGATAACTATATTTGTTATGTGCATACCTTGCAAGGTCCTCATGTCCGTCAGACAGTTTTCACTTGACCTCGACCTTATTTCATGGATCAGTGAACAAGGTTAAGTTTTGGTGGTCAAGTCCATATCTCAGATTCTATAAGCAATAGAGCTAGTATATTCGGTGTATGGAAGGACTGTAAGGTGTACATGTCCAACTGGCAGGTGTCATCTGACCTTGACCTCATTTTCATGGTTCAGTGGTTATAGTTAAATTTTTGTGTTTTGGTCTGTTTTTCTCATACTATATGCAATAGGTCTACTATATTTGTTGTATGGAATGATTGTAAGGTGTACATGTCTAGCGGGCAGATGTCATGTGACCTTGACCTCATTTTCATGGTTCAGTGGTCAAAGTTAAGTTTTTAAGTTTTGGTCTTTTTATCTAATACTATATGCCATAGGTCAACTATATTTGGTGTATGGAAATATTTTATGATCTTTATGTCAGTCGCGCAGGTTTTATTTGACCGTGACCTCATTTTCACGGTTCATTGCACAGTGTTAAGTTTTTGTGTTTTGGTCTATTTTTCTTAAACTATAAGTAATAGGTCAACTATATATGTTGTATAGAAGCATTGTTAGCTGTACATGTCTGTCTGGCATGGTTCATCTGACCTTGACCTCATTTTCAAGGTTCATTGGTCTTTATTTAGTTATCTTGGTTAATGTTAAGTTTATGTGACAGTTGTAATAAAGCTTAGCTTTATACTTAGGACTATCAACATAATATCAATGATTAGTATAGAAGGCGAGACATTTCAGCGTATGCACTCTTGTGTTTATATATATGCAAATATATATTTCTAGATCCATTATGCAGCAAAACTTATCTGATCATCTGAAAACCATTACTTTTCTATTGTTATCCTGTATTCCATCTGTTATGAGTGTGACAAGGGGATGCTTGTTTCCAAAATCGCACTGTTGTTTTTTTTTTTTTTAATTTTCATGTAATTTTTTCCTATTTTCTTCAATGTTGCATTTTCACTTGTTGAAATGATAATATTGCATATCTTGGAATTACATGTACGGTATGTATATTCAGTGTAATGCCACAGGCACTTGTCTCAGAAAAAAAATTTCCTATATACCTTAATATAACAGGAAAAATTTTTTCTGAGACAAGTGCCTGTGTGTAATGCAATGAGTATGTGTCACCCACAATTTTTGTATTACTATATTTTAGATTTATCACAGTCACCTATAACATCCATTTTTAAAGCAAAAATAATTTTTAACTAAAACATTGACATATAATAAAGAAAATGTGGTATGATTGTCAATGAGACAACTCTCAACAAGAGATCAAATGACACAGAAATTAAAAACTAATAGGTCACTGCACATGTACTTGAAAATATAAATAATGCATTATGGGTTTCTTGTTTGTATTTGTAAACCATTGTTACTACATGTATTGTTATTATTTATTTAATACCTTTTTTTGTTAATAACTATTTACTTTGATTTGTAATTTTACATTGTTATTTACAGTCACTATACTGTGGATTCATTTCTTTTCGTGGGTATCAATTTTCGTGGATTGCTAAAAACTTACATGTTCGTGGATATATGATTTGGTGGTTAAGCCAATCTCTGTATACAAAGCCTTTTGAAAATATGTTGTTCGTTGAACATTTGAATTCGTTGTTTACCTGTACCCACGAAACCCACGAAAATTGGTATCCAACGAATAATAATGAATCCACAGTATATTGAAACTTTGTTGTATCCAAAAATGTTGTTGTAAAACCACATGAAAAGTGCAATACTAGTTACTAAGAATTTGTATTACTTAAGACTTCTATACCTAAATGTTGTTTGTTATTGTTCTTGTCTTGTATGGTAAAAGGATGTATTTTGGCTTAAACAAATTTTTATTTTGAAATTCTAATAGGGACAAATATTCTATTATTATAGTAATTAAACTATTTTTAAGACATTTCAGCCAGTGGTCTTCTTCAGTTTTTTAGTTATCAGTTACCACATGGTGGACAGTTTACTTACAAAGAATCTAAACATGTGACATCTTAATGATTGTGAAAGTTAAATTTCTACATATGGATTTAGAATATTATTGTCGAGCCTGTGACTATAGTTGCAGAAAGCTCGACATAGGGATAGTGATTCGGCGGCTGCGGTGTTAGCTCACTTTTTAAAAGCTTTATATTTTAGAAGGTAGAAGACCTGGATGCTTCATACTTTGTATATGGAGGCCTCATGATACGAAGTTTCTGTCAGTCACATGTCCAATGTCCTTGACCTCATTTTCATGGTTCAGTGACTACTTGAAAAAAAAAGTTAAAATTTTTTGTAATGTTAAGTTCATCTTATTATAAGTATTAGGATAACTATATTTGGTATGTGCGTACCTTGCAAGGTCCTCATGCCCGTCAGACAGTTTTCACTTGACCTCGACCTCATTTCATGGATCAGTGAACAAGGTTAAGTTTTGGTGGTCAAGTCCATATCTCAGATACTATAAGCAATAGGTCTAATATATTCGGTGTATGGAAGGACTGTAATGTGTACATGTCCAACTGGCAGGTGTCATCTGACCTTGACAATAAGCAATAGGCCAACTATATTTGGTGTATGTAAATATTTTATGTTCATATGTCAGTTGTGCAGATTTTATTTGACCTTGACCTCATTCTCACAGTTCATTGCTCAGTGTTAAGTTTTTGTGTTTTGTTCTGTTTTTCTTAAACTATAAGCTATAGGTCAACTAATTTGTTGTATGGAAGAATTGTTAGCTGTACATGTCTGCCTGGCATGATTTATCATGTTTATCTGACCTTGACCTCATTTTCATGGTTCATTGATCAATGGTTAATGTTAAGTTTATGTGACAGTTGTAATAAAGCTTTACATTTAGGACTATCAACATAAAATCAATGATTAGTAAAGAAGGCGAGATATTTCAGTGTGTGCTCTCTTGTAATATAATCTATATACAATGTTTTGGCTTAAACAGTATCGTTTTTATTCAAATAAATTGAAATGAATTGGACAACAGGCCCTCTCTATAAATATGTATATCTTTATGTGATTTGTTTTTTTAAAGATGATTTCATTCCAACATTGAACATTCCTATATTTTTTTTTATTTAGATACATGTATAAGTTAAGTTAAAAAAAATCGACAGCCAAATATAACAGAGTATCTGTTTATTTTTCTGCTCAAGGTCATCCTTAGTTTTAATTTGTAGCAACCTGAAACATGTAATCAAAATTTAGATAAGCACAAAATGTTTGCTTATATTTTATCTATGAACACTCAATATGGAAATTGCTGAAAAAGTTTCATGAACATAATGACTTCAATTTTTGTCATTCTGTAACATCAAGTTATTTATATGGTAATGAGAATTTTATCTAGACTGTATGATTTGAAGTCATTGAAACCTTTTGTGTAAGTTTTCCAATGATTTACAAGACATCACAAACTTTTCTTAAGGATGCTGAATAAAATAATCTTTAGACAAATTTCTTCTCGGCATCAATTCCAGTTTGTATTTTAGAGAAAATTTTAAAAACATGTCTTTTATGAATTATCATTTACTTTTGTAGCATTTTACCTACACAAGTTAAGAAACAAATATAGTATAACAAGAACTTGTACTTTACATATCAATCCATACAATTCCATGTAGATTTTTAATGTTTTTCTTCATATATGCTCATGGTACATTATTATAAGTCTCATACTGACAAAGATGAAAGGGACTTTAGGTCTGTACTCTGTCTGTTTCCCATCTGTAAGTCGGCAAATCAGATTTCCAGTTTCTTCCTGTGCTTGAAGATTAACTGATATTGATTCGATATTTAGTACATTATTTTATCATGACAAGTTTCAATTCAAATTTGAATTATGTTCCAGTCTGATGATTTTGAGCAGAGTTATGGTCCTTGGACTTAGAAAAAATCTCTTAAATAATCAGTTTTCCACTTTTTTCGTCTTACTTGAAGATATTGATTAGGTATTTGATATACTATTTCATCATGACATGTTATATTTAAGTTTGAATTTTGTTCCAGTCTAGTGATTGTGTTGAGAGTTATGGTCCTAGGACTTCGAAAATTCACTCAAATAATCAGTTTTCCCACCTTTTTTTTTCGTCATGCTTGAAGATATTGATTTGGCAATTGGTATATAGTTTTATCAAGTAAGCATTTTGTTTCAGTACACATATTTTTGAACCAGTAGGGGACTATATATGCATTGCCATGCAATAATCTCAGAATATTTATTATTACTTTTTTGCTTTTGATTTGTAGAATGTCTTTCATTACAATTGCAATTTTTTGTAGAACTAGAAGTAGTTTGATAGAATTATGGGATGTTATATAAACTTAGTGCTGATGTTATTATTCTGTCAATTGCTTAAAGATATACATTTACATGAAGATAAATGTCTTAAAAATAGGATGAAGGAGATGAGAACCATTTATGATTTCTTGTTCCCCAAAGTTTAAACGAAAATCTGAAAATTTTTATCTATTATTTTTTTTTAAACAAAAGGAAATATAAGAAAAACTATTTCTGTCTCTGACAATAGAACTAATAAAAATGCTTGCTTATATTGTTTTTTTCCATGATGTTTAGAAAATAGCATGCTTAGTTTTAGGGTATTTTCTGAAAGTGTTTTGAGAATTCTTTTTGTTATCCATTTCTGTAAAGACTAATGGTATTCAGTACTGTTTGGTACATAAATTCACATATCTTGTACTTGATAATGGTGGGTTTAAAAATAAAAGTAAGGTTGTTTATATTGATGCAGTTTATAACTACAAATAAATGTTCTTTTTGTTCGTTGTTTTATTCTTTTTAACGGTGGCCCATTAATGGTCCCATTTGTTATAAATTAGATATTTATAGAGCAGATTATGAAGAAAATGGTTATGTTGTTTCTAAAATGCAAATTTATGTTCTTTGGTGGAGCCTACTTTTCTTGTAAAATTTAAATACAAATTGAATATCAAAGTATCATATTAATAATTCTTTAATGATTTTAGAAAATAAGCAATTAACTATTTTGACAGAAATTATCTCCCTTTGAAATATATATATGTCATAAATTTCATGGTGAGCGATCTCACACATGCTAACTTCTCTTGTAGTATATACATGCATATACAAAAGTTTAATTAGAACCAAAGACAAAATCTATTTGGAGTTGTTACTCTTTGACTGATAAAGAAGGGGGAGAACGATACCAAAGGGACTGTCAAACTCATAGATTGAAAATAAACTGACAACGCCATGGCTAAAAAAGAAAAAGACAAACAGACAAATAATATTATTGAAAAATGGCAATGAGACAACTTTCCACCAGAGACCAAAGTACATAATTTAACAATTTAGTCAATGAAAATCCTTCAACAATTAGAAAAAATTATACCACAAAGTAAGCTATGAAATGCTCTGACAACACCAATGTCAAACAATCCAAACAGCCAGATTAATGTAAAAACTAAAGATAAACAAAAACATATATGATATACAGCAAAATTAACAAGAGTGCACACACTGAAATGTCTCGCCTTCTTTACTAATCATTGATATTATGTTGATAGTCGTAAGTATAAAGCTTTATTACAACTGTCACATAAACTTAACATTAACCAAGATAGCTAAACAAAGACCAATGAACCATTAAAATGAGGTCAAGGTCAGATGAACCATGCCAGGCAGACATGTACAGCTAACAAAGCTTCCATACAACAAATATAGTTGACCTATTACTTATAGTTTAAGAAAAATAGACCAAAACACAAAAACTTAACACTGTGCAATGAACCCTGCAATTGAGGTCATGGTCAAATAAAACCTGCGGGACTGACATATAGATCATAATATATTTCCATACACCAAATATAGTTGACCTTTGGCATATAATATTAGATAAAAAGACCAAAACTTAAAAACTTAACTTTGACCACTGAACCATGAAAATGAGGTCAAGGTCAGATGACATCTGCCCGCTAGACATGTACACCTTACAATCATTCCATACAACATATATAGTAGACCTATTGCATAAAGTATGAGAAAAACAGACCAAAACACAAAAACTTAACTATAACCACTGAACCATGAAAATGAGGTCAAGGTCAGATGACACCTGCCAGTTGGACATGTACACCTTCCAGTCCTTCTATACACCAAATATACAAACCCTATTGCTTATAGTATCTGAGATATGGACTTGACCACCAAAACTTAACCTTGTTCACTGATCCATGAAATGAGGTCGAGGTCAAATGAAAACTGTCTGACGGGCATGAAGACCTTGCAAGGTACGCACATACCAAATATAGTTATCCTATTACGTATAATAAGAGAGAATTCAACATTACAAAAATTCTGAACTTTTTTTTCAAGTGGTCACTGAACCATGAAAATGAGGTCAATGACATTGGACATGTGACTGACGGAAACTTCGTAACATGAGGCATCTATATACAAAGTATGAAGCATCCAGGTCTTTCACCTTCTAAAATATAAACCTTTTAAGAAGTTAGCTAACACCGCCGCCGCCGCCGGATCACTATCCCTATGTCGAGCTTTCTGCAACAAAAGTTGCAGGCTCGACAACAACCACAGAATTACATATTCCTGACTTGGGAAAGGCACAGAATGTTGAGGGATGGTCAAATATCTGTGTGGGCGCCAAACTATCTACTAACGTTGGACAGTGATGTAACAGCACAGCATGAGAATAAACTATAACTAGAGTGCACACGCTGAAATGTCTCGCCTTCTATACTAATCATTGATATTATGTTGATAGTCCTAAGTATAAAGCTAAGCTTTATTACAACTGTCACATAAACTTAACATTAACCAAGATAACTAAACAAAGACCAATGAACCTTGAAAAAGAGGTCCAGGTCAGATGAACCATGCCAGGCAGACAGGTACAGCTAACAATGCTTCTATACAACATATATAGTTGACACATTACTTATAGTTTAAGAAAAATAGACCAAAACACAAAAACTTAACACTGTGCAATGAACCGTGAAAATGAGGTTACGGTTAAATAAAACCTGCTCGACTGACATAAAGATCATAAAATATTTCCATACACCAAATATAGTTGACCTATGGCATATAGCATTAGATAAAAAGACCAAAACTCAAAAACTTAACTTTGACCACTGAACCATGAAAATGAGGTCAAGGTCACATGACATCTGCCCGCTAGACATGTACACTTAACAATCATTCCATACAACAAATATAGTAGACCTATTGCATATGGTATGAGAAAAACAGACCAAAACACAAAAATTTAACTATAACCACTGAACCATGAAAATGAGGTCAAGGTCAGATGACACCTACCAGTTGGACATGTACACCTTACAGTCCTTCCATACACCGAATATACTAGCCCTTTTGCTTATAGTATCTGAGATATGGACTTGACCACCAAAACTTAACCTTGTTCACTGATCCATGAAATGAGGTCGAGGTCAAGTGAAAACTGTCTGACAGACATGAGGACCTTGCAAGGTACGCACATATCAAATATAGATATCCTATTACTTATAATAAGAGAGAATTCAACATTACAAAAAATTTGAACTTTTTTTTTCAAGTGGTCACTGAACCATGAAAATGAGGTCAAGGACATTGGACATGTGACTGACGGAAACTTCGTAACATGAAGCATCTATATACAAAGTATGAAGCATCCAGGTCTTCCACTTTCTAAAATATAAAGCTTTTAAGAAGTGAGGTAACGCCGCCGCCGTAGCCGCCGCCGCCGGATCACTATCCCTATGTCGAGCTTTCTGCAACAAAAGTTGCAGGCTCGACAAAAATCAGTTGAAAAAGGTTTGGTTCATTCAATTTTGTTCTTTTATGATCTTTTTGGTGGCCTCACTGTTTAGACACTAGCATACTACTAGAAATCATGGATTTAGTTGACTTGTTTAAACTCAAGTTTGACCACATAGACAAAAAATTATGAAGTATTGGAGATTTTAACGAGGATTGAATAACAAAAGTCTGTGTGATATGAACAAGAGTGCACACGCTGAAATGTCTTGCTTCTTTACTAATCATTGATATTATGTTGATAGTCCAAAATATAAAGCTTTATTACAACTGTCACATAAACTTCACATTAACCAAGAAAACTAAACATTGACCAATGGACCATGAATATGAGGTCAAGGTCAGATGAACCATGTCAGGCAGGCATGTACAGCTAACAATTCTTCCATACAACAAATATAGTTGATCTATTGCTTATAGTTTAAGAAAAACAGACCAAAACACAAAAACTTAACACTGTGCAATGAACCGTGAAAATGAGGCCAAGGTCAAATAACACCTGCCAGCTAGACATGTTCACCTTACAATCATTCCATACACCAAATATAGTTGACCTATTGCATACAGTGTAAGAAAAACAGACCAAATCACAAAAACTTAACTTTAAGTCTATAACCACTGAACCATGAAAATGGGGTCAAGGTCAGATAACACCTGCCAGTTGGACACCTTACAGTCCTTCCATACAACGAATATACTAGACCTATTGCTTATAGTATCTGAGATATGGACGACCACCAAAACTTAACCTTGTTCACTGATCCTTGAAATGAGGTCGAGGTAAAGTGAAAACTGTCTGTCAAGCATGAGGACAGTGCAAGGTACGCACATACCAAATATAGTTATCCTATTAATTATAATAAGAGAGAATTTAACATTACAAAAAAATCTTAACTTTTTTTCAAGTAGTCACTGAACCATGACAAAAGTCGCAGGCTCGACAAAAACCACATGTTAAAAAACGGCTGTTCATGATGTGAGGTTTATATTGAACCATAAAATAGGTAGAGGACAATGAACACATGCCAGACAATAATACACCTGATCGATAATGGAGCCTTTGTCCCTCTGAATTATATTGCTTCAATCATTAAAAAAATACACAACGTGCTGCCGAAGAAATAGCATCCCTATGACGTGGCTAAAGTACTTATCATGATAGGTATAAATCAATGAACAAACTAACTTGTCCAAAATAAAAACAAACATAAATAGTATCAACACGTTTGCGATTGTGCACTACATTATACATAAAAGGATGCTGTTCATTTTAAATTTAGATAAACATTTCCTTTTCTGTGACATCTACAGAAAAAACAAATAAAACAGACAATAACAAATTTAAAAACAAGTAGAAAAGTTTTTCACAGAAACAAGTTTCATGACTTTTAATAGTGCTATCAAGAATGTTCTGTTTAGTCTACAAGAACTCGGCTTCTGTCTCGTGTGTTGTTTCTGTTTTAGTTATAGTTCTCACAGTAATTTTACCTCCACTTTCCTGCCATCTACGGAATTGGGAGAACGTATCGACAGCCAGAACAATTAATACAATAAAGCAGAAAATCTAAAACAAACAAACAAAAATAACACAAACGAAACACAACTAAATTTTTAGTTGTATAACTATATTATGAATTAAATTATCTAGCTACGTTTTTATCGTCACTATGTATAACCTAATATATCCGTATCTATGGTATAACAAGTGTGCACTCACTGAAATGTTCTGTTTGCTTTACTCAAAATGATTAAATTTATGTTAAACATACACTTAACATTATCAATAATCCATAAAATGAGTTAAAGTTCAGATGAACCATGCTATATATATATATATATATATATATATATATATATATATATATATATATATATATATATATATATATATATATATATATATATATATATATTTATTAATTAACTACACTGTTATTGGACTTAATATGATGAAAACTGCCTATGCAATATAATGTGTAAACTAGGCCAATACAGAATAACTCGGCCAATACAGATTTTTTTCTGTATTGGCCGAGTTATTCTATATTGGCCGAGTTGACACAAGTGCAGGAATTCGGAACGTCTCTAGATTTTACATCGAAAGTCACGATAAACAAAAACTGAAAGTAAACAGTTGTTTTGAAGACGCAGTTGCCAGTTGTCATTTTTTTAATAGTGATCTTAAACATGCTGAAAATGTCAGTATGGCATACATTTCAGGCGAAAGACGGTCACATTCATTTAAATGGTATTTTGAAAGCAGACGATAGAACTATTTCAGGTTTGGGGAACGAGTAGATTATCACAAAGTTCATTTCTTGACGACCTCATAATTTCACGATTGTACACATCGATTTTAAATAACACGTGCAATGGCAGTACCTTTCCAATTACTATGTATGTGTTGCGTCTAAATTTAAGTTGTAACACTTTATAGTGACTGAAAAGGGTAGAAAAATTCATCAGATGAGAAAATGCTGAAGACACCTGGAAACAGCACCAGATCATTATGTATTGCATCTAATACAAAGAAACAAACTGAGATTTGGATAGTTCCACTTCAAGGTAAAAATATTTATCTCTTGAAATGATATTAAGAAAATATTGTAACACTGTAGTTAATTAATAAAGATATTATTACGTGTATTTCTGTATTGGCCTTGTTATTGGTCCTCGGCCAGCTGTATTGGCCTTCGGCTTCGCCTCAGGCCAATACAGCAAGCCTCGGACCAATAACAAGGCCAATACAGAAATACTTACGTAATAATATCATATTATATATATATATATATATATATATATATATATATATATATATATATAGGCGTAAAAAATAAGTTTCACATGTGCAGATATATATATTCATTAAATAAATATATATATAAGGAATAGGGTCACTGCCAATGTTTAATTATGTACAATAATACAACTGATCGATAATGGAGCCTGAATTATATTGCTTCAATCATTAAAAAAATACACAACGTGCTGCCGAATATATATATAGTATCCGAGATATAAACCAAACCTTGAAAACTTACTGACATTGACAATGAACCATAATATAAAAATAATGTTAAGTCATACGAATCTTCCCGAAACAGACATGTGTACCTTACAATCATATGTAAGCATAATTTTTTATGTCATGTTTGAAGAATTTAGAGTTATTCGTTTTTGCTCAATTTACAACATTTTTCGGGAATCTTTAGAGTTTGACCTATTATTCAATATATATATAGATTTTATGTCTGTCTATTTTATTTATAAGATTGTTTGATGATATCTTAATGGCATTTAAGATTTTTCTTGTTTTATGGTTGATGTCTCATCAAAACCAATATCTGCATTCTTTGTTTTTTATATATGTCGGAAGAATAAAACTTTCCTCGAACTAATAGTGTCTTTATAAAATTTGTAACTGGCGAAGCTACACCATACATTGCCTCCTTGAGGTAGATTATTGTTAGAGCTAATTTCCTAATGCTTGTAGAGTAAGACTTTTGTTGGCTTGCTTCTAAAATGTTTGTATAACTGTTAGCGCAAGCATTGTAATTGAGATTGATATCTGCAAACATTTAAAATAGGCACAATTAAACATGAATTATACAATATTTAGATTTTATTTGACGTTATTTCAATTACAATTGTATGGAATATTCAAAGAAAACAAGGCAACCGAAGTCTTACTCTTACGTGCATTAAAGAAAATTACATGTACATGTAGCTCTAACGTTAAAATATGTGTCCTTTATTTCAATGCACAGGAGAAAAAAAATGATTTGTCCGGATGTGTCAGATTCGTCTCTAAATGAAAAGTAACAGAAAAGATGGCTGTAGCCTATGATAAAAAAAGTTTCACGTAAAATATCAAAAAATAAGTTCCGACATGTATTGCACGAACTTATAAATGTGGACTTACTGTTGAAGCTATTAATCCTCCATTTTCTTGATATTTGCCAGCTTGTATGGCACATACCAGAAACGAAATTAAATAGAGCACGAGATATACTACATAGTGTATCAGGATCTGAAATACACGAAATGATATAAAAATAAAAGTATTACATAATTTCATCACGTACGGAGCTAAGCAAAGAAAAAAAAATACAGCTGCGGTTTTCTCATATTTTTCAAAAAGTTCCAAGAATCACCACATAGAGAAAAAAAAACGCGGCTCACCGCTCACCCGCAATTATTGCATAACACTGATACAATGCCATAAGCGGTGCATTACGTTTGCGCGCATTGCCATTACATTTGCGCGCAAAAATCATTACGTTTGCGCGCAGCTTTTGATTACAATTGCGCGCATTTTTATGACAGGTAAAATACAGGTAATAATACTTATTTATTTATAATTAGTTCAATTATTTACAAGTATAACTACTCGTTCCGTTAGTCTTGGTCCCCTACTCACCAATGTTGAGGTGGAAGTGGGATTTCGAGCAAAATAAGTCCGTTTTATTATGCACAAGCACTAAATCCTAGAAATATGTACAGATAAAAATGTTAAAATACTAAAACATAGCTAATCTTAAAGGTAAAAGTATTGATAATTTCATTGTAACATGTAGGTACGTGTTGAAACTATTTGTGCATTGGTGTAACTTTACAAACTAACTTAAATGAATTACTTATTTTAAAAACGATCACTATATAATTCGTTTACATTCACTCTGAAATATTGAAATATTCGCAATGAAGTTACATTATTAAACTACCGAGTTTCTAATGATGACTTTATAATTGGTTTCATAATTCAATATGAACAATATATAATTTGAATTAAGAAATATTTTCAAAATTGATAATTGATATAAAAAATATATAGTCAATTATAATTTAATTTCATTTTTATTTATATTTTTACCTAAGTTTACCTATAAAATGAATGCGCGCAAATGTAATCAAAAGTTGCGCGCAAACGTAAAACATTTTAATCCCCAAAAGCGCGCAAACGTAGTGCGCCTGCCATAAGAAAACATTTCCAGATAGAAAAAAGTGCAACTTTGATCCCTCAAGGCAAATACATCTTTAACGTGGCCCTAACAAACGAGTTCGGTCATGATTAACTCATTTGTAAATCTTCAAGTGTCCTGGTCACAGGTGATAAATTTTGTTATTCAAATACCTTTAGATTATGGAAAACAAAGCCTAAAATGTATACAATATTTTCGAGAGAAAATTAAAACAAGAGTGCACACACTGAAATGTCTCGCCTTTTTTACTAATCATTGATATTATGTTGATAGTCCTAAGTATAAAGCTTTATTACAACTGTCACATAAACTTAACATTAACCAAGATAGCTAAACAAAGACCAATGAACCATGAAAATGAGGTCAAGGTCAGGTGAACCCTGCCAGGCAGACATGTACAGCTAACAAAGCTTTCATACAACAAATATAGTTGACCTATTACTTATAGTTTAAGAAAAATAGACCAAAACACAAAAACTTAACACTGTGCAATGAACCGTGCAATTGAGGTCATGGTCAAATAAAACCTGCAGGACTGACATAAAGATCATAAAATATTTCCATACACCAAATATAGTTGACCTTTGGCATATAATATTAGATAAAAAGACCAAAACTTAAAAACTTAACTTTGACCCCTGAACCATGAAAATGAGGTCAAGGTCACATGACATCTGCCCGCTAGACATGTACACCTTACAACCATTCCATACAACACATATAGTAGACCTATTGCATAAAGTATGAGAAAAACAGACCAAAACACAAAAATTTAACTATAACCACTGAACCATGAAAATAAGGTCAAGGTCAGATGACACCTGCCAGTTGGACATGTACACCTTCCAGTCCTTCCATACACCAAATATACTAGCCCTATTACTTATAGTATCTGAGATATGGACTTGACCACCAAAACTTAACCTTGTTCACTGATCCATGAAATGAGGTCGAGGTCAAGTTAAAACTGTCTGACTGGCATGAGGACCTTGCAAGGTACGCACATACCAAATATAGTTATCCTATTACTTATAATAAGAGAGAATTCAACATTACAAAAATTTTGAACTTTTTTTCAAGTGGTCACTGAACCATGAAAATGAGGTCAAGGACATTGGACATGTGACTGACAGAAACATCGTAACATGAGGCATCTATATACAAAGTATGAAGCATCCAGGTCTTTCACCTTCTAAAACAAAACCTTTTAAGAAGTTAGCTAACGCCGCCGCCGCCGCCGCCGCCGCCGGATCACTATCCCTATGTCGAGCTTTCTGCAACAAAAGTTGCAGGCTCGACAAAAAAAATCAATCGTTTTTTAAGGGCAATGACATACGTACGGCTGACGATTTCGGCCACTTCACTTATTTGTAAATTTTGTCCTACTGATCATTTTTGTCATTTACAGTTTCTCTTAATCTGTTTTAACTAAGATTATTTTAATAGCAAAAACTGTAAATATGTAGAGAAATAAATTTCACTTATAATATTAGTGTCAATACTTACATATAACATCCAAAATCCTGGCAGTTTATAAATGACACGGCACAGTAGCAAGAGCCAAAGAATTAGAACAGTAATCATACAGGATATACTGTTGAATTGTACCCAACCTCCTCCTACGTAGCTGTGCCATGGATTGGAAGTAATACAAAGGAATACAATCAAACTCAGGATCTGAAACATATATTCAAACTGATTGATTGATTGAAAAAAGTTGTATTTTGTTTCACTTTCCCTCTAAAAATAGATATTTTTCAAGAAATACAGAATCAACAAATCTAATAAAAATTACATAATTACAAAAAAAATAAATAACCCCGCACCATTTAAAAGAGTAGAATGATTGATGCCTAAAGCTAGGTTCACACTGCCGATCAGACCAACTCGATCAATCTCGACCAAGACAAATTAAGCGGTCGGAGACTGGTCTGTCTCAATCGACAAGAATGTTCGGAGTGGTTTACCTTGGTCGTCATCGATCAGACTTTCTACCCGAGAGTTTTTGACATGTCAAAAACATTCGAGTAAGGATCGAGAAGCCAGTCACTCGAGAGGAGATCGAGAATTCGTCGAGTAGCGGTCGAATTAATTGGGAAAGGATCGTGTAGAGATCGAGTTTGGACGGAATACAAATAGTTTACCGATCAGTTCTCGATCATTACGGTCTTTGCTCGACTAATATCCGATCATTTCCCGATCAACGACAACCTGTACGATATGTGGTCAAGATTAACTCAACCAATGCCCGACCGCTTCATGATCACTGCGACTTCTATTTTTTTTTTCATCCCAGACCAACTCGACCAATACCCGATATCTACGCGACCACATTCCACCACTTTTCGATCTCTACTCGGCCATACACGAGTATACATGACTGCTTCACGATTCTTTAAAAATGTGTGCAGCTCTGATTAACTCTCATAACTTTGCTTCTGTAAAAATATATTGTCAACATTTATTTTTATTACAACTGTCAGCCACTGCATCATCTAGAGTGTTCAGCACCCTTTGCTGCTTACCCCTTTTTCTTTGTTTTCTACGCTCTCTTCAAACTCCATCACAGCTATTAACCTGTCTATCTGAGCTCTAACCACCTTGCAAAACAATCCAACTGCTTTATTTTCATGTGAATATTTTATATGTATAATTTTACAAAGACCTTTTGTAAACTACTGAATCTAACCAAAAAAACGGGGAACGTGTCCAGCTTGCATATAACGTTATAAAGAGTCATTACTCGAGAACGGTAAAAGTGACACCAACCAAATTCGCGCTTGATCTGTGTTTTATGGTATTGCGTTTCATAAAATTTGGTCGAAGCAAAATAAAATTAGAGAACGGAAACTATACGTACTTACGGGTGGACAAGGGTAACATTTAATGCCTCCTCCGCTGCAGCGGGTGATATAAGATCAAGAATTTGGTCACGCTTGGTCATGGAAATTTAGACAATCGGGATCATCTAGTTGATCTGATCGGCAGTGTGAACCTAGCTTTACTGGTAGATGTCTATAACTTCATGGAATAAACTCAAACATTTTCTCTCAAGTACATCTTACCAACTCAGCTATTTTAAGAATAGAATCTGTGGACTTCATGAAAACTTTATCCAGTTCTACATTAGCAGTGGCAGTGGAATTCTGTTCAGTAGTTGTGTTTGTTGTCTGGTGTGTAACGGTGGCAATAACTGGCATATGATAAATCATTTTCCTGCGCTACTATCGTATATACAGAAATTCAATTCTGAAAGGAAGAATAGCAAAATAAATTATTTATTCAATTTATTAATTCATCAGGCCTATAGGGATGTTATGAGTATTTTTCTTTTCTTTCTTTAATCGATGAAAGAGAACAAAAAAGCTTCTCTATTTGAGCTTTTAGTGTTTTATAGACAAAACATCTTTCGTTGAATACTTATTACACAATTTTATTGGATAGAAACGAAATCACGTTTAAATTGTTTTGCATTTGTCGTTTCTAGGACTTTTAAATCTGACTATGCGGTATCGATTTTTCTCACTACGTACATGTAACGTGTGTAACTTTTATATCTCAAACGTGGATCCAAGATGTCCACAAAAAATACGGCAATACTAAAAGCTATAACTATCAATGTTATACACAATGAACTAAAATATGCACACAGGCTCTTTGCCGATAAAAGGTAACAACGGACAAATATATATACAACTGTAATACAATTTAACAGCCTGTCCTCCAGATGGGACGGTCTGTCACATCAAGACAGTGTGGCTGGAACAGCTTGTCCTCCGAGTGGGACAGTCGGTCACTACCAGACAGTACACACTGGTACAGCCTGTCCTCCGAGTGGGACAGTCTGTCACTAACAGACAGTACACACTGGAACAGCTTGTCCTCCGAGTGGGACAGTCTGTCACTACCAGACAGTACACACTGGTACAGCCTGTCCTCCGAGTGGGACAGTCTGTCACTACCAGACAGTACACACTGGTACAGCCTGTCCTCCAGATGGGACGGTCTGTCACATCAAGACAGTGTGGCTGGAACAGCTTGTCCTCCGAGTGGGACAGTCTGTCACTACCAGACAGTACACACTGGTACAGCCTGTCCTCTGAACGGGACAGTCTGCTCTGTCAACTTCCTATGTAAGACCAATTTGTACCCAGTACAAGTTGTCCTTGACAGTATCACTTACAGCTATGTAACGTGTCTACTCTTATACACTGCTCTTCCTCTGTTAGAATATCGACAGACCCCAAAGTCTGTTCCTCACCCTCTTATATAATCCAGTGCGAATACACTATTTACTGGATAGGGGTGTTCTCTAAACGTTCCCGGTACCGAACACAAGAATCCCTCTCAAACACCCCCATACCCTAGGATCAAACCACTGACTTTCCCGCCAAACGTCAAAATCTACACAACGCTTCCTTCTGCATGAAATGTGTATACAACAAGATTCTCCTGGTTTATAACCATAACGACCAATAAGCATTACATTACCAAAGGCCGTACGGTGACCTATAGTTGGTAATTTCTATGTTATTTGGTATCTGGTTGAGATTTGTCTCAGTGGTAATCATATCACATCTTTTTATCTTCATATAAAATAATATTTAAAAGTTGGCTACAGAAAATCATAACCAAATAATCAAAGGAGTCTGTATAAATCGAATCTGCATTTACCATGAAGTATTTCACCAACAAAAACGTCATAACAATTAACCAGCACCTTCTGAGAAACTTTTCTGAATGGTTTGCTGTGTTTGGATTACCTGTTCTTAGTATAATATGTTTAAGGAAAAGCAAAACGTTATTTCCAGTAGGGTTTCAATAAAAACTTTAACATCTATAATACTAAAATAACGAGGTCCAATTTGTCAGCCGTCATCAGGTAAAAACAACAAATCAAACAATTCAACTTTATATATAGCTAATATAGGACAATGGTGTAGATTAAAAATTACACCACTCCAGACCCTTTTGTTTTCCACATAATTAATATTGCCAATAATTAACAAGTTTCGGGTCGAATCCGATACCGATACCAATATTATATTCACCTGTTACCTATTATCTTATCTATACGTTCCGCATCTGACAGGCGCACCACCAAACGGTGTATTTGGGATTTTGGTGTATACACGGGTCATAATCACAGGGTTGACACTACTAAATTCAATCATTGTCAAATTGTTCCCTATTGTAGTATTTTAATCAGTAAGACTTTCTAAGTTAACAATACGAATACTAAAAATCTGGACTTAAAATAAGGCGTATTATAGGTACAGTTTTCAATTTGTTAGCGGGCATGACGTAAAACAGCGAATCAAAGAATTCAACTTTATTATAACTAATATAGAACAATGCTGTTGATTAAAAAGTACTCCATTCCAGGACCTTTTGTTTTCCAAATAATTAATATTACCAATAATTGATAAGTTCCAGGTCGACGGGTTCACACAGAAAGAGTTTGAAAGCAGAGAAAACTGTATATCCTATAATCGGCATGACTTCACGGCCGACACTCGGCTAACCGAGAGATTGGTCGGTTAATCTATATTGAGTATGTGGCTATATCGGCGGTGGGTCTGTTAATCGGGTTGGCTAAAGTCTGTTAATCAGGTGTTATCGAGGAAATCATTGGAAATACTGCATGTTTCATTGTATAACTTTTTAAATATATGTTTATCATAAAAATTATTCATGTCTAACAAAACAATTCAATGTACTGAATCCAGTGGTGTAATTATTATTTTTCTAGCTTCGATGTACGATCTATAAAATGAAAAGGCGTGTTACTCATCAATAAATTTATACACATTTTACACACACAAAATGTACACAAAAAGACACGTTGGTTGAATTTACTTGCATGCGATATTTTGAACATCGAACAAAGACAGGCATTATGTTTGTCAACCAAATTGATATCATTGTGTGAAAAATCTACACAAAAATCTGTATTTTGGTGACATAAATTAATCTTTATTTAAAACCTGGTCTGTTAATGGGTCGGATGTATAAAACCCGGTCTGTTAATTGGTCTGTTAAGAGTTATGAATGGCAATAAAAGTATAATTTTATTGCTGTATGGGGTGTTATCGGATCAAATGGATAGGCTCAAGACGAGTGGCTAAAATATACGGAAACAACACATGAGCAATGAAACATAATATATACGGAAACACTGACATGAACAATGAATTTAGGCCATGAATATTGAAAACTGATATAAAAAAGTGTAATATTAAAGTATTATTATACATCATGTTAAAATGCCATATTTTGATTGCCTAATACGAAGGTGTTAATTTACTCTATCACATGGCTGACCGGGTGACAATTTTTTGGAATGTCACCCTCTCGGCTAGACCAATCAAAAATCGGCAGTTTAAACGACAATGAATTGAATCCACATCAAGTTATTTTATAGACAATGCTTAAAGTTCTAATTTACTATACAACGAAGCGTGGAACGACTCAAACTTATTTCTTTTACAATTGTTGGAAAAACGTATTTCACTTGTTAATATTTTTACTTTAAAACCTATAAATCATTGTGTGTTATGCTTATTGTTGATATTAAACGCATTCGTTCACCATCGATGGGTTTCAACAGGTGATGTACATTTCATCATGTTCATTGTGATGTATATTTCTCAGCCAGATATGAGGCCTTTTGAAAGGGATATTTACCCAAAATTTAAATAAAATAAATAACAATAACAAAATAACAACAATTGAAAATATTTTTTTTCTTGATAGCAGAGCTTTTTTCCCGTTTCGGGCATAATCCTTGTATCGTTTATATGTCAAGTCAATGCACTACTATTGTCTATTTACTTCACTTCTGATGATTTTTCAAATACCCGTTACGCTGTCAAGTACGTGACTACATAGAAAATACTTTATAATAAAACTCATCTGTTAAAGAAAATGATGATAGGACATTCATTATAATAAATCAAATATCACATAGCTGAGAGGGTGATAGAGCAGATCGGTATCCCTCGAAAAAACATTGTCAACCTTGGCTTCGCCACGGTTGACAATGTTTTCTCGGGACCCAATCTGCCCTATCACCCTCTCAGCTATGTGTTATTTATATCTTATCACATATTTGTTACGGATACGGATAAATTTTTAAGATTTACCTGTTATGTATTATTAAATTGTTATAATTGAACTTTCTTTCCCTCTTTTCTGCAACACTTAAATATGTGATAAATAGCTTAAAGATTATAACATGTTTTTCCATATTTGCCCTGGTATCATCCCTAGACCCATATCGGCACTCGGCTAAAGCCTCGAGGCCGATTTGGGAGTCTCGGGATGATACCAGGGCTAATATAGAAAAGGGCATGTTATAATCTATACATATTGATTTCATCCAAGAATGGTCGCATATATCACGTGGATTCTGTTTAGGTTGTCATGAATGACACTAATTTGTATCTGAATTGGTATTAACCAGTATATAAATCAGAGATAAACGTCGTAATGTTACTAAACATCAGTAAGTAAAATATATTGGGATGCTAGAATTTATAAAGAATAAAGAAATAATAATGAGTGAGATAAAATAAAATGTAGAGAAAAGTAACAGACAATTTAAAGAATACAAAAATAAACAACACCCCCAATCCGGACCCTCATTGTATACACGAGAATCTGGATGGAAACACAGAATCTATAGAATAATAGATAAGGACAGTAGGAAGTGATGCATTAATAAAAAAAAGATAGAAAAAAATAATAACTGTTTGAGGATAAAGACATGAAACACCCCTGGGTGTTGAAACAGTAACGGATTGCTATGTACTCATATTGGTAATAAATGCTAAAAGTTTACATGCGGACAACTGCAGTTCTCCTCTGCACTTATGTACAATGTAGAAAGGAACTAAACGGAATAAAATGAATTAAAACTTAAGATAACCAATAGTAGCTGCATTCGCTCCTTTCCATTTACTTCTTTAGACTGATTTGAAACAACAGATGATTCAGTAATAGAAGAAAAGAACCAATCGGATGATGTTGACGATTTAGAGTTTAACGTCCAGTGACAAATATTATGTGCATATGAGAACGACAACACGTTATATGTACCCTGTGTTGTATTAGAAAGACACTTTCAGACGGATTTGAGAACGTAATACTTTGAACAGACACACAAATTAAGGCTGAAGAAAACGTTAATAATAGATTCATGCATATTCCAGCAGGCAATCCATATCCATATATTGAAGTGACACACCCCTTAATAAAATGCAAAGAAAGTCAAAATAAAAATGTTCTTACTAGAAGGATACTGTTGCAGCGTATTGTCATTTTTTTTTTACTCAAGAGCATCTCATTCTTAACTTTTTCAAAGGGAAAATATAAAGGTAGCACAACTATTGTCGTGGCTAAATAACTCTTAACTGACACAATTTCAATTGTCCAACCCATTAACAGACTTTATTCCCATAATGTTCATTAAAACGTGGTATTACTCACTTATATTACAATTATGAAATATTTACTAATTTCAATTTATATTTTAGAACCAAAGTACGATTTTTTGTCCTTTAAATAATATCTAAAATATTTTTTTTCGCCTTTCATTACAAAAATTGCTATGCATATAAGCATAAATACTACATACTTGCGCGACGCCTTTTAGTTTTACTGAAAACTGCGCAGACTATGAAATGTTTTTACAGTTGGAAAATGTTCTATGATATATATCATTTTGTCAGACGCTTTTCTTTTTTTGATTTGATTCTTATAATGTACCTAAAATCTGTATATTAAATAGATTTTAATATTAAAATTGTGCGTTTTACTCTTAACAGACGTATAACCAACCCGATTAACAGACCAACCGCCGATATAGCCGCATACTCAATATAGATTAACCGACCTATCTCTCGGTTAGCCGAGTGTCGGCCGTGGACTTTAGCAGATGACAAACCAATACTAAAATAAGGCTTACACATAGTTATATACTTTAATTCAGTCACGGATCCGCGATATCACGGGTGTGTTCTAGTTAAGGTTTATGACCCCTTCTGTGACCTGTGAAGTATGAACTTTTCAAACTGCAATAGTATCAAATCAGCAAAGATAACTTTTTTTTTTTTTTTTTTCAATTCAAAGTTTAATTGCCATATATACTTACAGTTTGTGACATATAACAACAACAAAAACAAATAAAGACAATAACTAAGTAACTCAATATATATATAGAAATTCAGGTAAATATTAAAGGGTCCCCTGTCCTCAGTTCCATTGACTTTTTTTTATAAAGGATCCTAGTTTATTCACTTGAGTTGGTGTTGATGGGTTAAGTATATATATATAATGAATAATAGAGATGGGCCATTTTGTACATATACCAAGGGGAAGCTTCGTGCAAAGCATAATTAATTTATTTATAGTTTCATTGCATTTAATAGAAAAAGGGAATTTGGTGAAAATAAAATCAAGAATTTTGTAGAAAATTCACAGACTTAAATACAGAGATTTTTGTTATAAAATTTGAAACATAGTTTACGCACTTGTTTTTCGATGACCAACTAGCGTTATTGTTTACAAATGTCCTAAACAACCTTTAAATTCCAAAACACCTCGTGCTGAGTCACTAAAGTCGAACGCACCCTTGAAGGTGTACTTGAATTGGTCCATATTTATATTTATTTTAACTAATATCTAAATTTATAAATTTGTTTTAAGGAAATCATTGCTAGCACTGCGTGCAATAATTCTCTTTCTATCAAGTACCGAATTGCCAAATATGAGAGTACAAGGGGAAAGGCTGTGGATTTTCTATAGAATTTCCATTTTTTTAGCACTGAAACAACACAAGGGTACATAATCCTTAAACCACATGGAATATTGAGACATAAAGCTGCATGATGTTTTAAACATTGAAAATAGTACATGTAGCAACATTTCAATCTACGATCGTAAAAAATCATCAGTCTAAACATATATCAAGAGACGAATCATGTTTGCCAATGAGAAAACCGTCCATTGTATGATCTTAACGTATGAACTTGTGCATTCTATGTGTATCGTTTTTGAATAGAATGTTAAACCTAAATTATGCTCCTCGAATATAAGAAATAGAAAATTTACAGAAATGGTAAAAAACAGTCACTTACCCCATTTGGTAAAAAATCAATCTAAGTTAAAAAGTCTCTAATTGTTCAATATTTAATCATCTGTTCTTTTCCATCTCAAGTTAAGATGATAAAATTATACGTCAACTTTATAGAACAATTTATTCATTCATTTAGAAAGTTAAGCCTGGCAAGATAAAGTGGGATCTTCAAATTCTATGCCAAGAATACTACAGAGGCGGTCAAAAAACGGTTATTTTCAGAATGTTTATACAAGTCACTGATTTAAGTCAATATTTGAATGGACACAAATATCAATTACCACACACACTATACATTTTACAGAGTTGCCTTATTTTGAAACCATTCAAATAAAAAAAAAACTAAAATTAAGTTTTTAATGCCTAGATAAATATATCAAAACTCAGATGTCCTTGTCATTTTGAGGAAGTGATTTCGACATCCATATTATATGGAATTATGAGAATATTAAAATCGATAATGCTAGTCGGTTTATAATAGAGAAAATTAAAAAATACAACATGGAGTATGGCCTATACTGAATAAACCTGAGAGATGAACATGACTGAAAATTTGAAAGAATGTATAATTTCAAACCCATGTTCTTACATTTTTATGGGTTTAAACGTATCCTAGCACCTAAAAAGAAGTTGCAAGCCATTAGAATCAACACTGAAAAAGGCAAAACACAACAAACTATTATGAAATTGAGAATGGAGATGGGGACCATGACAAAGAGACAACAATGCCTTTTATACCTTTTAATATTATATAATCAATATTTTCTTTAAGTCTGACAGAAAAGGGTTTCAATGACATATATGCTATAACCAAAGTACAATTCCTGTTGATTGTGCAGCAGAATAAAATGGGAAGGTATTATTAATAGGGTTGTACAATATTGCAAAAAAATACACTCTGATGTTACCAAATTTTTAAAACAAAACCTACGCTGTTTGCTTCAATATAAAGTTATTCATTATATTTTATCCTCAAATGATCTTCTCTTTGAAATGACCTTTGTAAATTAGTGGCGGACTCAGAAAGAGGGGAATCTAGCCATGCTCCAGTGATGCCTTTATAATTAATCATCAAACAAAATTTTTCCCACGAAAATATGAGGGGGGGGAGGGGGCGAATTGGCCCCTAAATCCGCATCTGGAAACTTGGAAACTGCAATTTATGTGCATTTTGCAAGGAAGATCCCTGAGAATCGATAAAACAATCAATTTCGGGTTATCATACTGTAGCTGACATCTGGCACACTCTGGATTCTTGTGTTGGTTTTACATTGAACGTGAATTCCATTAAATTCGGAGAATACCGTTTTTTGCCTGTATGCAATTTATAAAACACACTTTATCAGAAATAAAGCTATTTTACTTACAAATTACTTTATGTACAGATATAAGATGAAATATGCAAAACCCAGTACAAAAGGACTTCAAACTACTTTAATAAAAGAAAACTTGATTTTAGAAAAAAACATATTTCCTTCTGGTTTTATCAAAATAGATGCAGTTTGGTTACACTCACTTTTATATCATATGTATATAGTATTGGATTTTTTCTAATATGAATAATTATCTACTTACCTTGAAGAATTGAGAAAACTTTAAGTCGATGTGTATGGCGTGAAAAAAAATCCTAATTACTACAACTACAACTTTCTACTTTTTGGGGTGAACTGTGTACTAATTGAAAATAGTTATGAATTGCAGAGTAGATAAACTTTATTAATTTTTAATAGGAGGAAACAATTCATTTATCATTTCCTCGTCTGAGTTTGTATGACTATTACATTGAATGAATGAATTAAAGTTATTATTTTTACATCCGGCCGATCCTAAATTCAAAATCAGTTGATTGCCACAGTTCAAATTTATTTCCATAAAAACAGTCTCACAATCTTATATAATAAACATTTATTCATACGAAAGATCTGAAGAACGGGACAAACGGCTTTATAAATGGAAAGATTAAAATAATAAGATATAAAAAATAAATTAGGAAAATATCTCTTTCAATGTATGTATGCATAATACTTCGTAAATGAATCGTGAGGATCTAAAAACAAGAACCTATGATAATATATAATTATATACAACAAAACGTAAACATGGTTAAGCAGCTAAGATAAAAGGCATAAGGAGGAGATATATTGTTCCAATTTCCAGAAGTGTTATGTTTTCTTCCTTAAATTAAGGAATTGTCCTAATTTCACCAATAGATTCTTGGAATAAAAAAAATTCTCGAAGCTCTGATGATCCTTATATTTATCGCTCACGAGATAAGGCATGAAATTGAAACAAAACAACCACTATTTGTGTTGAACGGAGTATTGGTCTATTGAAAGTGACAATCGGGAAAAAAAACTTTTCTTACGTGGAGTTGCGATATTTTCTTTTGTAAATGAGATGTATTGTGGAAAAATTTCAGACATGTGTTTGCCTTTGTGAGAACGAACGCTAATTTTCGGTAAGTAATTGGTTTTTCTTTTTAAAACGGAGACTATTTAATATGACAAACGTGTGTACATGTATAACTTTACTTGCATTGTTTAATTCTAACTCCAAGTACGATATAGTGTATGTGTACGAGAAGATATGAATTACTAGTATATGAAACCTATAAATTGCACTATTTAATTTTGAGGTGTACAAATACTTTGTAAATTATGTTGTTGTAAGATTGAGCAACCTAAGTTCTGCTCTTAGCCTGTACTTAAAAGACAAAAACAAACCATTGTGCAATGATGATGTGCCATTATTTTTTGTTTTAAACAGTATAATATGCTAGGTGATTATACCAAGACATCATTAGTATTTCCTAGATTAATAAGTTGTGTTCTTCTGTTGTGCTGTTTGACCGCCGTCCCAGGTTAAGGGCTGTTGAACGCCCATAAACATCGTAAATCCCGTTCTATTCTGTATGTACTTGTCCTAAGCCAGGAGACTGTAGTTCACTGGTTGTCGTTGGTTAATGTCTGTCATACTGGTTATTTTATTTGTTTTGTTATAATTAGTTGTAAGTTTTCTCTATTGTATTGTTTTATATTTTCATATGGGGACCTTTTATAGCCGACTATACGTTATGAGGTTTTATCATTTTTGAAGACCGTATGGTTGCGTATAATTCCTTGAGAGGAGTTGAATTAGTGGATGATCATTTAATTTCCAACATTTTCTTGGAATTTCAAGGCCTGTCCTTAATTTCAAACCATCGGACCATTTTGTGGTTTATAAAAATTTTGAGCAGTGATCATTTTATTTCCAACATTTTCTTGGAACTTCAAGGCCTGTGCTTAATTCTAAAGGCCATCGAACCATTTTGTGGTTTATAAAGATTTTGAGCAGTGATCATTTAATTTCCAACATTTTCTTGGAATTTCAAGGCCTGTGCTTAATTTAAACTATAGGACCATTTTGTGGCTTATTTAAAAAATTTTGAGCAAGGACATTTATAAACTGCTTTAAAAGTTTCCCAAACTGAGCATACTCTAACAATTATAGATCTCAAAGATGATTTTTTGAATTTCATAATGATTTTAATACCATAAATGTATAATCAAACATTACTAGTATGCGCTGCGAAAAAAATGTGTCATTAAGTTAAGAGAATACATATTTAAAGACAATTCTTCATAAGACCGGAATAAACATTGATATTTTAAAGCCTATTCATTAAAAGGGTGTTCTACTTCTGCCGCTTTAGCTTCTTGGTGTTCTATCATTGAAAGATATTAGACAATTGCCAACTAGACCTTTGCAAAGACTTGTATACCTTTAATTACAAGAAAGTTAATTCTTATACCTATAACGATTTCTCTACTGTTATTTACTATACTATATATAAAAATATTAATTTTCGCGAACCATTTAGGTCACGGAAATTCCAAAATATGGCATCAGTAAGGAGAGTTGTGCAAATAATGTGAATACACAGAACCCCCATCCAAATTATCTCTAGCTAAAAGTATTCATCTTTTTCTATTTTATATGTACTAACAATATTCAATTTTTCTATAATTTCGATTAAAATATTCCAAAATCTGAGTAAAAATAAATCGAATGCCCCAAATAAACATTGTCTGATTGGTTGAAGTACTGTGGCGTCGATGCTTAGCATAATAAGCCTCGATGTAAAGCACACGCTTCACAGGAATAAGGAGAGTTTTACGAATAATGTGAATACACAGATCCTCCATCCTATTTATATTTTGCTGGAAATGTTGCAGTGTTCATCATTTCTGTTTTGATTCTGCTTACAACATTCCATTTTTTCTATAATTCCGATTTAAATATGTGGAACCCGCAATAAAAATAGATGGCCTTAATCACGTGGCCTCAATGATTTAATAGCAACGCAAAAAATTCCATTAATCATGTTGTACTTTGTTACCAGTCGGAACTTCTCGGCCTTTCTCGTTGCACGAAGTTAATAGCCGAGTAGTTCCGATTGACGATGTTACATAAGCCGAATCACACATACAGATCTTTGCGCTCAAATGTAATTCTTGGTGAAGTATACAGGTAACTTCGTTTACGAAAATTTATACACACTTTTTCATTAACATATTACCAGACTTTTGCATATTCACGTTTTTTTATGCTGAACTGTAGTCGAATTCAATTCTATACATTTTTTTTTACGTGAAGCAATAGGAGTAAGAATATTTTTCGCGCCAATTTAAGCAGCTTCATCACCGTCAACAAAATTATTTATTGTTATTTTCGTGAAATTTTAGTCATATAGTTTATCAATTAGAGAATTTTTGGTAAGTATTACTTATTAATGTTAAGGTTCTACTGATGTGCTTCTCTAGACCGTTTTGACGGTTCGTTTTATCCCATTAATCTCAATACTATCTCCGATGACAGAAATGTCAACCCGACCTATTCGTGTCGAAAGTGAAAATCGCATCTATTTGATGAAATAATTTCTTCTTCAGCGGTTCATGCATTATTTCTGTATTGTTTGATAACCAATCACATTCACGTTACATGTTTGCATGAAAATGGTTATGTATTAGTCAATTGTAAGGGCGATGCAACATGGGAGGTCAGTGCGCGATCACGTGACATTATTATTTGTAAACATACATGCTCCCCGTGTAACACGTGTCTGAATTATCCTTTCAAAGTGTTATGAATCTTTCAATCACTATTTTATGATATTTCTTTTTGTTTTTAGGTCTGCATATCAGTATAGTCCAAGTGAATTAGTAATAGTTCTGAGTTGTGTGTTTTTTTTGTTTTTTTTATAGAATTAGAAGGTAACTATAAGTCTACATAAGTTATATTTAACTAATGTCTAAAAAGATAACTCCACTTTCCCTCTATATTTAAAACCGCATACTAATTTAAACAGCATTTGCTCCCCTTGAACACTAATATGCCCCTTCCCCGTCATTTCCCTTTAAATTTGCGCAAAAGTCATACTTTTAGTCCATTTACATTAATGACCGATTTGTGATTTCACCATCTTAACTGCAATTTTCATATTGAACACATTTCACCATTCAGTTTCCCACGTTTTTTGTCTTATATGAAGGAGGTTAACTTTTTAGGTCATGTTTTCCTAAACACCTTATTGCTATTTGGTTAGAGAACACAATTAATTTGTAGTGCATTTCTTTTAGAACATATATGAAAACTAAAAAAATCCCACCCGCGCTTTCTCAATGAAACTTTTACAGTGTGTTGTACTACTTTTGGGACAAATTATATCAAAATTATAGAAAACTTCATCGTCTCTAACCCAAAATATGGACAATTTTATCTTTAGGGCGTCTTGAAATCTTTTGACAGCTTCCGAAGTCCTATATTTCAACCTTTTTCACCTGGACCAAATCACTACTTTCCTTTAAAATTCGGGACCCAAATTTGTTTACAGTGTAATTTCACCCCCCTACTTACAATTTGAGGCATTAAACATGGAGAAATTAATATGGAAGGGGTATTAAAATTAGTGGCAAGTAACCCACTATTAGCACTAGGGGCTGTATTCATGAACAATGAAAATCAAGGGACGACAATTGTGGTCTCGGACCTAATAGGATAGAAAGAGTTGACAAATCTTAAAAAAAACTTAGTATGACCAAAGCTTAATAAATTATAACACTGCTTGCAAAGTTTCACAACAATAGGATATACATTATAGACAATATGTTAAATTCTATACTCATCTTTGCGTGTTAAATTTTGACGTGAAAATTGGAAAATTTCAACTATCAACATGTTTGGCTTTAAAAATTAAAATATTGCAAAAAACTTCCATTGAAATGTCTTAATATATCATTTATTATGTTCATAAAGCAATAGAGTACTCATTTGATTTATCAGACTTAGCATAATTATTCAAAAGTCAAATTTATATCAGCCTGGGCCTGAAAATTGATGTTTTTCAATGAAAGGGGGCCTTTCATGAAGATGTAATATTTTCCAGCAATTTTAAATTTGTGAAGCTTTTTGGTTATAAATAATCCTTACATATCTATGTATTGCATGTACTTGAAATGGAAAGAAAAGTTACAAATATCATATCATATTAGTTTAAAAGGGTCTTAAGCCAAGTAAGACTCGAAAAAAATAAGGGTCAATTTAGGCTGTGCCACATATTTCCATTAAAAAACGCATATTGAGGCTATAAGAAATAAAAAATTGTGTCTTTTTTTTTCATTTCTATACTCATGTGACATGATACAACAAATCTGAGCACAAAAAGGCTCTTGCAATTAACTTTTCTTGCAGAGAGAATGGTCTGATACAAAGATTTTTGGCTTTTTAGTGAAAAACTTGAATGCAATTTTAGTGTCAACAGGCTTATATTTAAACCACTTGCTATCCTACAGAAGAAAAGAAAGATATGTGAAATGGAACAGGTACAATAGACATTGTAAAGTGCTTTTGGTTCAAATTTAGTGAGGTCTTTATTGTGGACTTCAAATTTTATGTACCAAGAACCCCACTTTTGACTTCATCCAAACAAGGGCGTTAGACAAGGGTCATTTATACAACACATTTTGCACATATTGTCTGAGATAATCTTCTTTTCTGTAGATCCCGAGTTCATAAACAAGTAAAGGAACTAGATAAAGGCATAGAAACACAAGTATTGACACATGAAAACCTGTCCGATAGAAAGTCAGGATGCCATGTATGCATTAATATTGAAAAAGCCTTAAAATGCCTATTTTGACCATAAAATGCCAAAATTGGTAATTTTTGTAGAAATTATATAGAATAAAAGTTTGAATCCTTTAGTTTCATGCTATTTGACAAATTGACACCACCAAATCATTTAAGGAAGTTGCCCAAGTACAGATTCTATATTGACAGACTTCACCTCCTAGGTCCAAGAACACAATTAATTGGTAGCGCATTTCTTTTAGAACATAAATGAGAATAAAAAAAATCCCACCTGCGCTTTCTCAATGAAACTTTTACAGTGTGTTGTACTACTTTTTGGACAAATTATATCAAAATTGTAGAAAACTTCATCGTCTCTAACTCAAAATATGAACAATTTTATCTTTAGGGCGTCTTGAAATCTTTTGACAGCTTCCGAAGTCCTATATTTCAACCTTTTTCACCTGGACCAAATCACTACTTTCCTTTTAAATTCGGGACCCAAATTTTTTTACAGTGTAATTTCACCCTCTTACTTACAATTTGAGGCATTAAACATGGATAAATTAATTTGGAAGGGGTATTAAAATTAATGGCAAGTAACCCACTATTAACACTAGGGACTTTATTCGTGAACAACGAAAATCAAGGGACAACAATTGTGGTCTCGAACCATTTGTCTGTCTGGATTGTTAAAACCACAAAATCAGATAGTGATGAATATGCAAGTTTTCAACAATCCCGGAAAATACGAAAAATACACCTTATCGCTATTTAATCCAATCTCGAAAAGACAGTCAAATGTACAACTCCCTGTTTGGGTCAAGTGGCTGAAAATAGAGTTTTTTTAGTAGAGAGCTGAGGGAGTAAAAATTTTAAAAAGCGATCATCAAGAAACTTTAAGGGGGTGGCGGGTCTAAATCATTTATATAGGATTTCTCTATATTTTTCTATAAATGAACTTTATATTATTATAGTTAATAGAAAAATAAAATAAAAAAAGTGGGGTCACCCTTCATTTGCGCTCATAATCAGTCTTCCAAAGAAGCATACATTTATGTAAAAGTGTTTTTTTTCTGTTGAAGTAATAGGAGAAATAAAGTTAATATCGAAATAAAAAAAGAAATTTATTACAGAAATATAGGTCACAGATGAGTTGAAAAAGATATTTCAATTTTAAAGCAAGAAAATGACATTTACCCACCAAAGGGAGATCATTTGGAACTTTTTCAATGATGAATACATTCTAAAACAGGGACAATACTTAAAGGGGGCCCAGTCGCCCATGGCTCCTAGATTTTGAGCTGGGCCCCTAAACTTTCAGTTAAATATTAGTTGAACATATACAAACTAATTATGAAATATCTGGTCTGGGCTCCTAGCTTGAAATTCCCAAGTTTAGTCCCTGTAAAAGTCATCTGGGGCCAACACAAATTTATTGTTTTGAATGATTTTTGTACCATATGATAAAGTAACAACTACAAAAGGTAACAAATAAAATTTGTAATGAAAAACAAATGTTTATTTTTTTTCTGAAAATTTTATACCCTTGAGGCTCCTTAATCATGTTAATATAGTATGATCCACTTTTTTCGAAATTAAAATTGAAGTAAAAAATTATTTTGTTTAAAGTTTTTACGGTAAGGGACGACATCAAAAGATCAATGTAAGATAAAAAAACTTAATTCAAATAGTTTGGGGGTTGGACTGCGGCAAAATATATCCATATGGGTCAATCAGTTTTTCCCAAATTAAGTTAAGAAGGGGGTAGGGGGGTCAGTGAAAAAACTATGTGAATTAAGTTTTTTATCCTTCATTGAACTTTTGGTGTCGTCCTTAAGTTAAAACAGGTCTCATAAAAAAGTATTGTGCATCAGTTTAAATTTCATGAATTCTTAAATCACATGTATATGAATCATGGACTATAATTCTTTATAGCAATGTCTGTTAGCCATTTAGGGGTCTTTTGCATTTAAAGTTCAGATTAAGTGGGTTTATTTTGCGAAAAATGACCTCAATATAAAGGACAATATATATATATATATACATTATATAGACTCAAAAAATGGTATATCAAACAGAAGACAAAAAAGGGAAAATATAGTGAATTTTGGAGAATTTATATTATTAAATGTACATGCATTTGAAATATTTAAGATCCATGGTGACCTAGCTACCAGTTTAGAAAACAGTGATTTAAATGCTAGTCTATTAGAGGGATATTTCATTTTCATTGGTAGTAGATATAGAATCTTATTTTATCATGAAGTACAATTTGAAAATGACTTTGGGGAGGGTTGGGATCCCGCTAACATGTTTAACCCCGCCACATTATTTATGTATGTGCCTGTCCCAAGTCAGGAGCCTGTAATTCAGTGGTTGTCGTTTGTTTATGTGTTACATATGCTTCAGTGAGTGATTCCCTATATAATCAACCAAATTTTTCCCATAAAAGGGGGGGGCGCCCCCCCTGGATCCACCTATGGTCTTAGATAACATTTTATAGTTATGAATATTTTGTCAGTTGACTAAAACTAGATGGAGGTGTGTGTGTTCTTATTTCCAACAGATGTACACTAAACCTATATCAATTTGTGCATAAAGCAAATTGATAGTTGCTAGATACTGAATGATTATACCACAAGAAAGTTTTAACCTGTGCATATATATAATTAAAATACGATAAAACAATCATGTCTTTTTCAGGACTTCTGAATACAACCATGTAGTATGGAATGTTCTTGAGATATGGTTTTGGTCGATGGATGTTCACGAAGGACCTGTAGTACAAAGTATATCACTGGATTTAGCTCTTTGTCTAAGTGTATTATTAAATTACTTTGCTTTGAGCTCAGTTCATTGTTATGCAATTCTTTCTTTGTAAAATAAAGATTTGACAGACAACTCTCATGTACAAGGATTTGTCAAAGTAGTATCACCTCTTATGTACAATGTAAGTATTAGGGAGATAAAAGCATTCTATTTTAATTTGAACCAAACATATTATGTTTGTTCAATTATGTTAAAAAAATGATAAGCTCTATCTAGGCTTATCGATTTCTTAAACTATATTTCATTGTTCATGCTTGAAATTTTTATACAACCACAGAAATTTTTGCGGTCCTAAATAGGTATCCTGTCGTCGTCGTCCGAAGACAGATGGTTTCCATATAATAACTTAACTATAAGCAAAAAGAAATAAATAAAATTATAACACAATGTTTATAACCACAAAAGGAAGCTTGGGATTGATTTTGGGGGTTATAGTCCATAAGGTTTAGGTTCCAAAGGTGCCCAAAACAAGCATTAATTTAGTGTCAGTACAAAAAGTTGTGTATAAGTATTTCAATTGCTCTGAAATTGTACCATAATGTTTAATACCATAAGTAGAAGGTTGGGGTATATTTTAAGGGTTATTGGGGCAAACAGTCGAGGAATTGAGGGCCAAAAACAAGCATGTTTGTAGAGTCGAGACCATAAATTGTCCAGAATGGTTGTTGAATTACCTAAAACCAATGCTTTATGAAATCTTCTTTGAAAATTAGAGTTGTCTTTCTCTGTCCAGAATAGTAGTTTAATCATCTTAAATTAATGCTTTATACAATATACAATGCAAAATTCACTTTACTACCAACTGATAAATTAAAGCAGTCTTTAATAACCATTCAGTGATTACAAGCACTTTGATTATCATTCTAGGGTTATGCCCTTTTACAAATGGAAACATTGAAGAATTATTTAGTCTTAACTTAAGTTTGTTTTAACTAAATCTAGTGAACCATACCAATAGTAAGCAAATACATATGAAAAAGATGTGGTATGCTTTCCAATGAGACAGTTCTCCACAAGAGACCAAATGACACAGAAGTTAACAACTATAGGTCACTGTACGGACATAAACAATAGGTAAAGCCAATACCGCATAATCGGCTATAAAAGGCACCGAAATGACAATATAAAACAATTCAAACAAGAAAACTAATGGCCTTATTTATGTTAAAAAAAAAATAAACAAAAAACTTATATGTAACACATAAATAAACGACAATCACCGAGTTACAGGCTCCTTATATCATGTTCTCAAATCTAGATATCATCTCCCATATATAGAAAAAAAACGTGTGAAAAAATTAATCTATTATGTGTTGCTCTCCTAGATACAAAATGTATCCAAAATCAAAGATGTAGAACATATTCTATCATAATCCTTCAGTAACTAGTGTTATTACTGTCTCCTCCATGCCTGTCATGAACATAAAAAAAAATATTAAATAAATAACAGTTCTAATGCTCAGGTTGGTTGTCACCGTGCAACACAGTTAATAATATAAAAAACATATATGAGACAACTATCAACAAAAGACCAAAATGACACAAACATTAACAGTTATAGGTCACCGTACGGCCTTCAATAATGAGCAAAGCCCATACCGCATATATAGTCAGCTATAAAAGGCCCCGATAAGACAATGTAAAACAATTCAAGCGAGAAAACTAATGGCCTCATTTATGTAAAAAAATGAACAAAAAACAAATATGTAACACATAAACAAACGACAACCACTGAATTACAGGCTCCTGACTTGGGACAGGCACATACAAAAATAATGTGGCGGGGTTAAACATGTTAGTGGGATCCCAAGCCTCCCCCTAACCTGGGACCCCTACAACATAAGAACAAACTATAAAAATCAGTTAAAAAGGCTTAACTCATCAGATAGACAAAAAAATAACACCATAAAGGAAAAACATAGAACTCCTTTTGTCATAAGACACTGTCAAACATCCAAACATACTATCCACACTCATCTGTGTCCACACTTGTGCTATAAATAAAATATGAATTAATCAACTGAAATTTTAGTTTAGGTGTAAATATTTCCTTACTCTCGAAAACTAAACCATGCTAAGGATAAAAGTCTTTTAAAGATATTACCTTTTTTATCAAATCTGTCAGTTCGATTAAACTGTATATTTGCCGAACATATAATTTTACCTGTATTTATATACTTTTACATTTACGTCATATCTATAATACTAAAAATAGAATATTATTTAAGGTACTGAAAATCTTCCGAACAAACTAGTAAAGAGAAATTAAGTGAATTCATTCCTGAAATGTTTCGAAACAAGCAATTAAACGTTCATTTTGCAACTGTGTTAAAATGAGATACTTAAAAATCATAATGTTCACCATAATTTAAAAGCTCAAATAACCTTTGCGTGACTTTATATGCAATATTAATAAATACAATTATACATTGTTTAAATTCTCCTAACCTCGACAAAGCATAGTCGTAGCTGGAGTTTGTTGAGAGAATTTAAAACATTTGTTTCTGGTTTCAGTTAATAATTTATTATTAATATCTTACTAAATGTCGTATTTGTTTGATTTTGTTTGGATTTTTATTTTGCGTCTACACGTTTAATCAGCTGTTTTATTACTCGAAGAACGAATGCGAAATAAGAATGAGAATTTCATTGATCTAAGTATATATTGGATATGCAAGTTTCGAATATGAGCTTGAGCCTCGAAAGCATTTACATTACCACTTAAGCTAAGGAGTTTCAGTTAGACTCATCATTATGCAGTTAAGCTGCATTATGCGAGCACCCTAGATTTGTGTTCTACCCAATAAATGCTGAAATACTTGCCATTGTTATTATCTAGCTCGCTACTATGTTATATATAACTAATTTAACACTTTTTTAATACTTTTTATTCTGGATTACAAAAAATATAACCAGAAAAACCTTAAATGATCGTCGATTTATCCAAAAGTTTTAAAGTTACACATAGGAAGTAGTGCTTATTAAGAATCCTTGTGTAGTTCATTATGACTTGTGCTTTTAGCTAAGATGTCAAAGAACAATTGTATGAAATATTTAATCGCCGAAAATCTCTTAAGACAAGTAGTTTAGATTTCCCAAATGACAAAAGTCGTAGGAATATTGTTTGTCATCAATACGTAGTACAACTACGTCAGTAGTCTATTATATAATAAGTTCAACTGTTCATGCTGTTGGCGGCAATTTCAAATTAGAAAAAGAAATTTTCGTAGCTTTTCAATTTGGAGGCAAGTGTGCAAATTAGCGGTGGTCCGAGGTCCGCGACCTTCCACTTTTGCAAGCGGAATTTCGAATAGGATAGTTGGTTTCTAGCTACGCCCGACGTAGTCACCTTCCACTTGAAAGAAAATAAGAAATTACTTTGCAAACCTTTTCACCATGTTCACCAAAGTCTCCAATTAAACGAGCTAAAAACTTATTTTTATCATTATTAGTCATGACAGTGATGTTCATTTTGTTCAACCGCTACCTTTATACAGAAAATCGCCGACAAATATTGTATAAATTCGAATAAAATCGTATATGATTGACAAAAACAACATTGTAAACATATAACAATGGCGGCCGTGAAGACAAAATTTTACAATATCGGATCCGATTCCGGAAGCGGATAAGGGTAATTCCGGGTTTGGCGATCATTTACAAAATAAATCCAAGCAGGTGAAACAATACATCTATGCATGGTAAATGAATATAAACACTAGAATTGTAAACCAAAAGATATATGTAAAAGAAAGTAAAAGCAGAAAAATATTTTATTCAGAAACTCAAAATTACTTTTTGACAAATTTTTAATTTAAAAATCCAATACAAATACAAAGTGACAGCTGGGAACAGTATATCTAACAATATACATGTCCATGGTCACAGTCTAAATTTTCTTTATAAATGATAAATGATGATAATGCATAATGCTTTTAAAGTGTAAACATATTACTGCAATTTCGAAGGGTTATTTGTTTTTCTCAATTTTGAAGGGTCAATTAAAGTAGCTGAAAGTTTCTTTCTTTATTTTCACTAATAATGCAACTATATTATATATACCTTAATGTAAGTAAATCATATGATATATAGGTGGCATTCTTTGGGCCACTCTACCCCTCCTGTTTGATAACTTGGAAACGGTTGAGGTCTCCACCCCTATTAAAACCATATGAGGGGCAGATCCAGGATTTTAGGTTAGGAGGGGCGCAAACTTAAATTTTTGCCGAGCAGAGCGAGGCTAAAAAAATTTGAGGTAAAATTATCGGAATATTCTTTATTATTAAAGCTGAGAACAACCCATGCTTTGGAAATTTAAGGGGTGTGCAAGCCACCCTCCCCCCGTCTGAATCAACCCCTGCATATATTCAAGTATAGGACAATATAATAAATAAAAAATGAAATATAGGGGGAGTCCCTGGAGTTACCCCACCCCCTTCTGTTTGAGAACTTGGAAACGGTCGAGATCCACACCCCTTAACCATATATTCATGTTTGTGACAATATGAAAAATCAAATGAAATATAGGAAGAGTCGCTGGGGGTCACCCCACCCCTCCTGTTTTTAGAATTTAAAAATGGTCGAGATCCCCACTCCTAAACCATATATATTCATGTATGGGACAATATAACAAATCAGATGAAATATAGGGCGAGTCCCTTGGGTCACCCCACCCCTCCTGTTTGAGAATTTGAAACCCGTTGAGATCGCCACCCCTTAACCATATATATTCATGTACGGGACAATATAACTATTCAAATGAAAGATAGGGGGAGTCACTGAGGTCACTGTTCACCCTCCTCTTTGAGAACTTGGAAATGGTCAAGATCCTTACCCCTAAACCATATATACTCATGTATGGGACAATATAACAAATCAAATGAAATATAGGGGAAGTCCCTGTGGTCACCCCAACCCTCCTGTTTGAGAACTTGGAAACGGTCGAGATCCCCACACCAAAACAATATATATTCATGTATGGGCCAATATAACTAATTAAATGAAATATAGGGGGAGTCCCTGGAGTCACCCTACCCCTCCTGTTTGAGAACTTGGAAACCAATGAGATCCCAACCCCTAAACCATACAGTGTATATATTCATGTATGGGACAATATAACAAATAAAATGAAATGTAGGGGAAGTCCCTAGGGTCACCCTACCCCCAGTGGCGGATCCAGAAATTTTCATAAGTGGGGCCCAATGACCGACCTAACTGCCTACCCCTACCTGTTTGAGAACTTAAAAACCGTTGAGATCCCCACCCCTAAATTATATATATTCATATGTATGGGACAAAATAACAAATCATTTACATTTACTATGGGCAGGTCAGTCAGACCTCACCTTTGATCCCTGTTGTAGTGAACATTTGTCTGATTCTTGTCTCATAACTTTTGTACTATAGAACACAAACTCAGTTTTCTTTCCAGGGAAACCAGTCCATTCATACTATTACATGTTCATACTAAGTCAAATTGAACTTCTAGCAGTCAAATAAAACCAAGGTTAACTACCAAGTAGAACAACTGCTATCATTGGGAACTTGTACCACTGCAGACTCACCATAAAAAAATATACATTGATATATGCATTGCTTTTGAAACCTTGATAACATATAAATTATTGCCTCAATAAATAAATCATTAGATAAACATGAATGTACTATATATGAATGTTTAATGTTGAGGCAACATTGCCACAGTTTTCATAATTACGGTTGCCTTGGTTTTTGGTTAACTGCCTTCAGCGCTTACAGCGCTTTGATTTTGGTTGTGGTTTTGTTCGGTTGACACGAATTTGCTTTAAATTATGACAGGCTATGGTTGAGCTCTTACAAACATATTTAACCCTGCCACATTCTAAATTTAAGTTCGTGTCCCGAGTATGGAGCATGTAGTTCAGTTGGTGTCGTTGTTTCATGTTGTTATTTTATTGTCTTAAAAAGTTGTTTTGTTATAAATTAAGTTGTAAGTTTTTTTATCGTTTTAATTGTTTCATATTGTTCATGTCAGTGTCTTTTATAACCGACACGATATGATATTTTCTTATTACCGAAGGCCGTACGGGATGCATACTAGCTTAAAGACCAGTGGATAGTTGTCTCATTGGCAATCATACCACATCTCATTATTTTCATATTGCGTATTGGCGTTATAAACTAATCAAATAAACACTTCATTGTTGGCGTTAAAAACTAATCAAATACATGTATATAAACACTTCATTTGCATCTAGTATCCATTTTTTAGTACAATTTAAAGAACAATTTTGATTATGAGACTTCTGTCAACAGTTTTCATTATGACATTTATTTTGTCAATTCTTCACTATCCAACACTGCAGAGTCGCACACGAAACAACCAATCCAATACATTCTAAACATAGGAAAGGTGGTATTTAAGTGCAGATCCAAATTGAGAAACAACTACTAATGACGATGTATTTGCACTAAAGTATACAGCTTTTGGAAATTTAAAGCAGTCTTCGAACCCCAGTAGTTTTTTGTAAGCCTTTCCATCAGGAGAGATGGCAATTATGCTGTGTGACTCGACGGTGGCAACGAATATGTTTCCAACAGTATCTGTGCAGATGCTTCTCGGTCCTTTCATGGCTTGGGACGAGTATTTCCATACTGTCTCCCCATCCCTATTTCGACAATAAAGAATGTCCTGTTCATAATCGGAAACAAATGCGTTTTCTCCCATTAAATGCACATATGTTAAATTTTTCGTATCGCATGGGATAGTTTTCAAAATCTTTCCAGAACTACAGCTAATGAAGTAAATACCTACATCTCTAACAGCAGAAACCAAACAATCTGATTCGACCGATAATCCAAAGAAGAAGTGACCTTCTAACAGCACGTGCTTTACATTGAAATTTTCAAAATCGTATAATTTAATGGATCGTTCTTTATAAAACGATACTGCAATATCGGACTTATTTAAAACTGCAAGCCCAAATGGAGAAGAAGAACATACAACCCGGAACTGATACTCTCCATTTTCACTAAAAATATGCAAACCTCCTCTGTCAGCGCTTGCGTTGTTGTTTGCCATGACGACTCGTTCATCTGGCAGTATTGCGCAACAACAAATATTGATATCGACATCAAATGGAAGTTGAAATTTATTTACAAAAGTAAGTTAGATATTTTCTATATCTGTTTGAATATCTAATAGTTTTTTTGCGATTTGAGATTTCGTTCTGGAAAATTGTATGTCTGAATTTTTTATGTTGATTTCTATGTTTCCCATCCGTTTCATACTATTTATAAGTCTCCTTCATAACAGATTCTTCTGTCAGGCTTTCAAAGTTTGCTTCCTCGTTTGCGACATTACTTTCTATCTTTGTTAGTCCCCAGAACACTTGAAGATCAGTGGCATTTTCTTTGATAGTTGAAATTTGGCTTTTATATTCTTTCAGTGCATTTTCTTTTTTTTGAAGACGCGAAATAACTTCATTAATGTGTTCAGATTGTTGAGCTATGGTTGAGTCTATCTGCTGTTTCAGATATTTTTCTAATCTATCAAAGTGTGTTGTTAGTTCTGTACGTTTTAATTTGACTTTTTCAAACAGTAGGTATTTCTCTTGCTGTAGCCTGGCTAAATTTTCATAACGATTGTTTTGAAGTTTTGTATCAAACTCTGTAATCTCTTCGATATGTTTCACAACGCTATGGTAAAACTCCGATTCTTCCACCCCTTGAACTACTTTAACCAATGATGTGATACCAGGACATTCAGAATGCTCGGTACTTATGCAATCTATACAACAGACCTTCTCATGGACACTGCAATAGAGTTCAAGGACACCACCGTGAATCGTACAAACATGATCTATGTCGCGAACAAATTCTGGAAGAGCCGTAAAATTTTCTATTGTTATAGTTTTATGTAAACGGGATGCTTTTGAAACCTTATGATACTCCATACATTTTGAACATAAGCCTTCATTACAATTAGGACACCAAAGCTCTGCTACGTTTGTTAAATTCTGAGATTCGCATGGTCCGCAGATAATATCGCCTTTCGGAAGCAAGTTGGCCATTTATAAACTGTTCTTTGTTGATCTATAAGTTCATCTGAAAAAAATAATTCATAACTCGAGTATAATATCAGATAAACGATTGATTAATTACTCATTAATACTTAACTACAATGGCAAATATTTCATACAAAATAATGGAAACAAAAACAAAACAAACTAGAGGCTCTGAAGAGCCTGTGTCGCTAACCTTGGTCTATGTGAATATTAAACAAACGACGCAAATGGATTCATGACAAAATTGTGTTTTGGTGATAGTGATGTGTTTGTACTGAACATTCTTGCTGCTTACAATTATCTTTATCTATAATGAACTTACCCCAGTAGTTTTAGTGGAAGATGTTAGTAAAAATTTACAAATTTTATGAAAATTGTTAAAAATTGACTATAAAGGACAATAACTCCTTAGGGGGTCAATTGACCATTTTGGTCATGTTGACTTATTTTTAGGTCTTACTTTGCTGTACATTAATTATTGATGTTTACAGTTTATCTCTATCTATAATAATATTCAAGATAAAAACCAAAATCGGCAAAATTTCCTTAAAATTACCAATTCAGGGGCAGCAACCTAACAACGGGTTGTCCGATTCATCTGAAAATTTCAGGGTAGATAGAAATTGACCTGATAAAAAATTAAGCTTAGTCAGATTTGCTCTAAATGCTTTTGTTTTTGAGTTATAAGCCAAAAACTGCATTTCCCCCCTATGTTCTATTTTTAGCCGTGGCGGCCATCTTGGTTGGATGGCTGGGTCAACGGACACATTTTTTAAACTAGATACCCAAAAGATGATTGTGGACAGGTTTGGATTAATTTGAACCAGTAGTTTCAGAGGAGAAGATTTTTGTAAAAGATTACTAAGATTTACGAAAAATGGTTAAAAATTGACTATAAAGGGCAATAATTCCTAAAGGGGTCAACTGACCATTTCGGTCATGCTGACTTATTTGTAAATCTTACTTTGTTCAACATTATTGCTGATTACACTTTATCTCTATCTATAATAATATTCAAGATAATAACCCAAAACAGCAAAATTTCCTTAAAATTACCAATTCAGGGGCAGCAACCCAACAACGGGTTGTCCAATTAATCTGAAAATTTAAGGGCAGATAGATCTTGACCTGATAAACAATTTTACTCCGTCAGATTTTCTCTAAATGCTTTGGTTTCAGAGATATAAGCCAAAATCTACATTTTACCCCTATTCTATATTTTTAGCCATGGCGGCCATCTTGGTTGATTGGTCGGGTCACCGGACACATTTTTTAAACTAGATACCCCTATGATGATTGTGGCCAAGTTTGGTTAAATTTGACCCAGTAGTTTCAGAGGAGAAGATTTTTGTAAAAGTTAACAGACGACGCGGGACGACGACGACGACGACGACGACGGACGACGGACGACGGACGGGCCAGGTGAGCTAAAAATAACTGAAAAGAATTGTTTTGCGTAGTGGCATACAACTAATGTCTGCTTTTGATTGGTCATTTTCAGATATGGGAGGAATGGGCATGACGACCCACAACCCCTTCCACTGACGAAATCAGTAGTGTACTTAAAATGTGTTGAATCTGAATGTTGTTTTCAGATCTAGAATAAATAAAAAAATATCTAAAGAATTAATGAATAGAGAATAATGACCAAATATTATAAAGAATAGAGAACAAGAGTACACACGCTTAAATGTCGCCTACGTTACGAACCATTTATTCTATGTTGGTAGTCATAAATATAAAGCTTTATTACGAATACCACAATTAACATGATCTGAGAAAATGACGTCAAGGTCACATAAACCTAACGAGAAATACATATACACCTAACAATCATTTAATACACCAACTATAGTTGACCTATATTACGTACAATTTCTAATAAACAGACTTAACCATTGACCAATGAACCATGAAAGTGAGGTCAAGTTAAGATGAATCATGCCAGACAGACATGACGTACACCTTACAGTCGACTAATGCGTTAAATATAGTTAACCTATCGCTTATAGTATCTTTAAGAATAAACTCATCATAGATATCAGGACTAAACTTAGTATATACGCCAGACGCGCGTTTCGTCTTCAAAAGACTCATTAGTGACGCTCGAATCCAAAAAAGTTAAAAAGGCCAAATAAAGTACGAAGTTGACGAGCATTGAGAACCAAAATTCCTTAAAGTTTTGCCAAACACAGCTAAGAAACTAGCTTAACCTGAAAACTAAAAATTATTGACCAATGAATAATAAAAATGAGGTCAAGGTCAAATAATATCTATCAGGCAGACATATGCACCTTACAATCCTTCCATACAAAAAATTTAATTGACCTATTGCTTCAAGTTTAAGGAATACAGGCCAAAAAACAAACAATTAACTCTGAGCAATGAACTGTGAAAGTGAGGTCAATGTCAAATAAGACATGTGAGACTGATATGTACATCATAAAATATTTCCATACACCAAACACAGCTGACCTATTGCATATAGTTTTAGATGAAAAGATCAAAACTCAAAAACTTAACTTTGACCACTGAACCATGAAAATGAGGTCAAAGTCAGATTAATACACCTGGCAGATGGACATGTTCACCTAATAATCATTCCATAAACCAAATATAGCAGAGCTATTGCTAATGGACTTGACAAAAAAAAATTATTATAACCTTGTTTACTTATGTCGAGCGTCGCAGGCTCGACAGTATTTGGATGCAAAAGTATAAAGAATAAGAAAATAATAATGTAATACAATACAGATCACAGAAATGGACGATGTTAAGAGAAAGATACCATCTATTTACAGAATGATTAATAGTAAAATCATATTCATAAAAAATTACAGAATAAGCGTTCCTTTAAAATGAGATTAAGATCATTTCATTTACTATTTGTTTAAACTACCGAAACTAAGAACTCCAATCCAAAACCTCATAATGCATTCTTTTGGTGAGAACAAATAAAACACTCAATTGACCTTATAGATCATTTTAAGTTAATGTGTCATCTTCCGTAGTATGCAAGAAATCGTTATGAGAAGCCCAAACCCTTGTACTGTAACATAGTTAGAATTAGTCAAAGGATAACGTGTATGTTCCGGACACAAACATCAATGATGTCAAAGGTCAAATTCAGATGAAGGTCATGATATTTTGCGAAACAAACTGAAATGTCTCGCTTGCATTGCTGATTATGACTGATTTCATATAGAAAGTTTTCAATATGAATTTTACTACAGCTACAAGTATCACATAAACTTAACGGTATCGATGATCCATCACAATTAGGTCGAGGTCAGATAAACCCTAACAGACATAAATGTAAAATAATTCAGTGCACCTAATATAGTTGACCTAGTGCGTATAGTAACGGCTAAGACAAATAAATAAGCAGGAAAACTGTATTGACCAATGAACCATGAAAATGAGGTCAAGGTCATATGATACACGCCAGAAAGACACGTATACATTATCCTCACTCCATGCACTTAAATAAATTTCACATATTGCTGATAGAATAAAAAAATATAATTTACCATGAAAACTTAACTTCGGTCGATGAACCATTTAAATGATGAATGCATTGATGAATGGATAACTGTTCAATGTCCCGAAGCAAATGCAAATTGTACAAAACCGACATGCTGAACCGGATTTCTTAACGTTTTAGCACACAAGGTAACACTGCCAGTGAGTCCGCAGAAAGACATGCCACCATTTCTGGACACATTATTCTGATTCTGAGCCGACCTATCTTCAATTGCTCTAACTCCTTATTAGCGCGTGCGTATCGAAGGAGCAGCAAGTACCATGGCCTCATGAACTCTCGCATTCAAGGCAAACACGCTACCACGAGACTACCGAGGCGGTTCATCATGAAAATTATATCAGTCAGATAAACCCTACCATAAAGACACATACATCTATGATGAGTTTATTTATATACATCATACAAAAACATACAGTTGCCCTATTGCTTATATACATGTACTTTCTTAGAACAGGAACAAAACTAACGAAATTTGAAATCTACCGATATACTTTGAAATATACAGACATGTACACCATATACATGTAAGCACCAAATATAGTTGACCTGTAATTGCTAAAGACATTTGAAAAACAAAACACCAAAAACAATATTGACAAACGAACCATGATATTATATACTAGTAAATAAAGTTGGGGTCAAATGAAACCTGTCACACCATCAGGTACACCTTCCGGTCATTCCATACACAACATACATATAAAAAGAAGATGTGGTATGATTTCCAATGAGACAACTGTCCACAAGAGATCAAAATGACACAGACATTAACAATTATAGGTCACCGTACGGCCTTCAACAATGAGCAAAGCCCATACCGCAAAGTCAGCTGTAAATATATATACAGTTAACTTTCCGCTTATATTTTCTGGGAATCCTATTTAGCACATATATTCAATTACAATGAACTTATAACAAGAATGTGTCCATAGTACATGGATGCCGCACTCGCGCTGTCATTTTCTATGTTAATTGGATCGTGAAATTTAGGTCAAACTCTAATTTGGCATTTACATTATAAAGATCATACCACAGGGAATATAAGTTGATTGTACTTCAATGCATCAAAAACTACCTTGACCTAAAAATTTTAACCTGAATCGGGATAGGCTGACGAACGGACAGACGAACAAAAAAAAACGGATGCAAAGACCGAAAAACGTAATACTCCTAGGTAGGGTATAAATGTAAGAAATGAGAAAAATATATATACATTTTTAAGCAGTCGCTGAACCATAAAAAAAAAAATAGACCAAGAACAGTGAATATACGACAGACGGAAACTTTGTAATACGATAAGGCATCTTTATACAAGGTATTTGGCTTTTAGGTCATAAATTTTCTTAAACATAAAGCTTTCATGGTTCTACAGTATGTTGATTACTTCATGTATATTTGGCATTGCACAATGTCATTTTTTTTCTCTAACTGGTTCACTAAATCCATTGGATGGTGGAAGTGTACTAATTGATAGTTTAGTCTTAAAAACATGATTTGTTTAATATAAGTTGTTATTGGATTATAAATACCTGTCTGGAGTTGCAGTACTTTCAGATCTGTAATAAGTGCATGTCTTTTTTGTTGTTGTTGTTGTGGGGATGTACTTTAAATACTCAGCCAAGTTAGGTCTGTGTTTTTGTTACTCGGTTTTCTTCTTTGTATCGATCCGATATTTTTAAATGTTTTTTTTTGTTTATATATAGTTTGTTCATATGTTATGCTGTTACACCACTATCCAACTTTAGTGGTGCATTGGCCGATGGTATTTGGTCTCTGGTGGAAAGTTGTTTCATTGGCAATCATACTACTTAATCATTTTCCTATTCCCGCCGCCACCAGTTTGTTATCCCAATTACTTGCACTCTGTGGTTTATAACGCGAGCGAGACAAAAATAAAAGAACGATAGAAGATTAAGGAGAAACTCTACATAAACATGATGTTTTCTTCGTTTAACGTCACAATGAATTTCATAAGTAGGATCTGCAAATGAATGGACTAGCATAAAGGTTGAAATTTGGAAATTACGACTGACACAGGCAACTGTCATCTTTCTGAAACACAAATTGCATTTAAGCTTTATATATTATATATATATATCTAGAGGATGTTCAAAACTTTTCAAATTGCAAGTGAGTCTGTACTCCGAGTAGTTTAAAGTGTAAATACAGACATTTGAGTCCATTTATCATGGTGAACTTAATCGTTTGTAAAAGGTGGGTATGGGATATATATATATATATACGCAGCTACATGTTGTAAGAATTGGGACGTTAAATCCAACGCCCGGAACGCTCCGTACACGCTAAATAACTCTTATAATGTGGCCCGTCTTTTCTGTGTCCCCCCATGCTAAATCCATCTATATGCTGCCAGTCACACTAAATACAGTCATTTTATCTTGATGATAGGCTTTATTCAAAGGTTGCCTGTTATCCGGGTAATTTTTGCGTTGTGAGCACAGCCATTTTCTCTTATTGGTTATGTCGAACCTAAACCTGACTTTGGCGTAATTTTCCAAGACTTTTAAATGAGACTTAAAAAGGAAGATAAAATGTATCAATATGCATATGCATATATAGGTTGTGAATAATTACATAATTTGCCTAGTTTCAGAACAAAAAAAACATGATTATATAATAAACTCATTCCTAACTTACATTTACTCAGTTTGCCATCCAAATCCACAATTAATTCTGTGTTTGTGTTAATGTCACGTGATAGTTGTGTTAACAAAGTCTTTACATTGAATAATGGATTAACACTATTATGCTGTTTTTAATATAGACGAGGGGGCCGCTACAGTAATGCTTCAGTGATTCCCTATATTATATTTCAAGGTTCAATCTCGTATATTTAATTTAGCCCTCTCGCCTTTGTATCACTGGGGAGTCTTATTTGTATAAAACTTTTGTTGTTTCCTTTTGTTATTGCCTCTTTTCCTCGGACAGACACAATATCTGAGGATTAAACAAAAACTTTAAATTCTGTAAAATTACATCCCAGCTCCTTTGTTCTACCCGGGGTGATCTGAGCCAAGTGTCTCTGCTGGGATTCGAACTCAAGACCTTTAGCATGTCAAACCACGACACATACCACTACACCAGGACGACTGGATACTAACTGTCAGTAATTTAGAATACTTAACGGAAGCAAATTATTTTTGTAAGTGGGGCGAGTTGGCAGACCTTTATTTAGTGGGGTTTAAACCCTTTTCGTTAATAAGTGAGTTTTCAGAGTGATTGTTCAATTTGATTTTACACCCCAAAAAGTGGGGTGAGTCGGTAAACAGGTGGGGCATTTTTTTTTTTAAAGCGGCGATATAGTGTGGGCCGATTGGCCAGTGGGGCGAGTTGACATTGTTTGATATCTACTCATCGTGTTCGGGGGTCATACAGGGTATACATTATATAGTAATATATAAAGAATATTATAATGGTTGTGTGGCGTTCTAAACTAATTTTTATGAATTGTAAATGGTTTTTCCTCTAATCTAAAACAGCTGGGATGTAAAATAGTTATCCCATTCGGACTTGGTGTGTCAGTGTTAGCTCACCCTCTGGCATCCGGTAGACCTTTCTTCAACACCAGTGATGCTATTATGACTATTATGCGTGTTCAATTGCGTTTTCAAGCGGGAGGTTTCACTAGCCACAAAACCAGGTTCAACACACCATTTTTTATTCAAATTTCCTGCACCAAGTCAGGATCAAAATACTGAAGTACTGAACGTCGGATGACCGCAAGTTTTTGTGGATGGTCCGACAAGCACTTGTCTCAGAAAAAAATCACATCTCTATACCTGAAAGCAGTGAGGTTAATGTACAGATATATTTTGTTTTTTGGGACAAGTTCGTGCGTGGATGATGAATCGATGACAGGGAATTCATCATCACCATAATGACTATTATATTGTAGTGATACAAATCAGTATACTCTGGTTTATTGTTATATTTTATATTTATACTGGTATATTACAGTTACATGTATATATAATTCTCATGCATTTGTATATCATTCTATTCTACTATATTAATAATAGTGCAGTGCAAGTGCATGATGGACACGTCCCTCTTCTGCAATAATTCTATTTTTCTAATAGAATGGATCTAAGTAGGCATTCGTATTTTCCCGCAAAAAAATGTTTAATCACACATGCAGAGTTATCGTTCCTTAAGATTGTAGCGTTATTGAGATATTCTTCCGCATGCGTTTGCATAGATATTAATGATTTTTCACGTATACGTATAGACATATAATGAATACAAACATTTTAATATTATTAATTTATCTTAATAAAAAGGTATTTGATGAGTATTCATTGAAGAAATGAATTTAAAACAAGCGATAAGGAATGTTAGTTTGCACTTGTTGACGGTAACGTATTCAGCATGTTTATAGATCGGTTAAAAACCCAAAACGAATATTGCGTAATGGAAATTTAGGCCATAGCAATACACCGGAATTCCCTCACGGTCATCCGCTGTAAAAATGGCAGTTGTTAATTTATAATAGTTCGTTTCTTTTTGTGTTGCACTGTCGTTTTTTTTTTTTTGGTTTATTGTTGCACTTCAGTGTTTCTATTGTTTCGTTGTTTTCGTCTTATAGTTGATGGGTTTTCCTCAGTTTTAGTTGTAACCCGGATTTGTTTCCTCTCAATCGATTTATGACTTTCGAAAAGTGGTATACTACTATTGCCTTTATCTATATGTTAGTGTCGTGAAATAAAATAACGTGTGGAAAGGGAGTCTGAAATTGTGAATGATTATGGCAATGGTTTTTGTCATGCTCAAAAGGGCCATGCGATTAGGAAATAAAGAATTTTTGAAGTCAAATTTAATCGTCATGGGTATTACAAAGTGAAAGAAAAATAAAAAAAAACATCTATTGAAACACAATGTCTGAAATGACAGAAATATAAAAATTGAATTATTTAACAAACACACAGAAGACAAAAGAGAAAAAACACACAAAACACAAAAGCAGAGAATAATAGATGGGGGAAATATAAAATACTCTTACGGGGCAAGTTTCTCTTGCTAAATATAAACAGCACTCAAAAAAAGAAATGTCTGTAAGAAAACTACATGTATGAAACCATGTATCTGCTAAAACAACAAATTTATATTTAGTGCTCTGTGGTCAGCATCTCCATACTTAGTATAATCTTTTTAACTTTGTATGTATTACGTAAAGATAGACTTTTATGGACACCATATTTTCTGCTGTTGATATTAGCTTACGACAAATATAGACTTTCAACAAAATTTCTACACAACTTCTTAATCAGGCTACAAAGTGAAAGGGAAATGAAATACATATCAACAACTCAGAAATTAGCTCACATATAATGCATAGAAACACAGAATAGATAAAGTGGTAAATGCGATTTCACATGAAACGAAAGAGAATTTTAGAGAATACTTAGAACAGTTATAAGTACAACTGTTCTAAGACAGTTTAGAACAGTTCTATGACAGACTATTCTGACAGTTCTAATGAGAGGTTAGAAGTGAACTCCACTGTATACTCGCATGTTATAATCCATCATTCAAATTCTAATTTCTAAAAACAAATTGGTAAAAGATAAGTAAATTTGCATTTTTTCAATGTCATTCATATCCGCGATCGTGCGTATAATATTCTTGTAATTTTATATATTCTCACCTTCAAAAAGAAAAGAAGCATTCAAATTCATATTTTTTTTTTCTAAAACCAGATTGAAACTCTAACGTTACATTAAGAATATGATAGATTATATTTCAATGCAGTTCCTGTTTGAGAAACAACTAATAAAGTAGACGTCATTGAACTAAAGCAAATAGCTTTTGGATTTTTCAAGCCGTCTTCGACTCCTAGTAATTTTTTGCTATCCTTCCCATTAGAAGAGATGGCAATGATGCTGTCTGAAACGAAGGCGGCAACGAATATGTTTCCAATAGTATCTGTGCAGATGTTTCTCGGTCCTTTCATGGCATCGGACGAATATTTCCAAACTGTCTCTCCATCCCCATTTCGACAATAAAGAATGTCCTTTTCATAATCAGTAATAAGTGAGTTTTCTCCTATCATATGCACATAGCTTAACAGATCAATGTCACATGGGAGAATTTTCAAAATCTTTCCAGAACTATAGTTTATGAAATGAATACCTGTATTTCGAACAGCAGCAACCAAACAATCTGATTCGACAGATAATCCAAAGACGTAATATCCATCTAACAACACGTGCTTTACCTTAAAATGGTCGGAATCATATATTTTGATTAGTTTTTCTTTATAAAATGATGCAGCAATATCGGACTTATTTATGACCGCAAGTCCAAAAGGGTTAGATGTGCATAAAACATGTTTTAGATACTCCCCACTTTTATCAAAAATATGCAGTCCTCCGTTTTCTTCGTTTGAGTTGTTTGCCATGACTACTCGTTCGTCTGGCAATACTACACAACAACAAATGTTGATATCGATATCAAAGGGAAGTTGAAATTTACTTACAAAAGTAAGTTTGATATTTTCTATTCCTGGTTGAATATTTGATAAGGTTTTTACAAGCTGAGATTTCGTTCCAGGGAAGTGCAAGTTTGTTGATATCTTTTTAAGTTCTACATTTCCCATCAGTTGCATTTCTTTTACAAGTCCTTCAATTTCTTTCGCAAACTGTATTCTAACACTGGTTTCCTTCATACCAGTCGATTCCTTAACACACAACATTGTTTCTTCTTCATGAACAACATTCTTGTTTATTTCTTTTAAGGCTAAAAACGCTTGCATATCTGTAGCAGTGTCGGTGATTGCAGAAATGTGGTTCTTGTATTCATTCAGAGTGCATATTTTCTTCTGCAGATGAGAAACCGCTTTATTGATTTGATGAGATTCCAGAGTTATGGTAAAGTCTAGATTTTGTAGGAGATGTACTTCTAATTTATCTAAATGAGATGTAATTTCTGTACGTTTGGACTTTACTACTCCGGTGAGTAAGTCTTTTTCCTGTTGTAGTTTGGCTACATTATTTTTACGATTAGTTTGAAGTTTAGTGGCAAACTCTGTGAGATCTTCGATATTTTTCACAACGCTATGGTAAAAGGCTGATTCTTTCACCCCCTGAACTACTTTGGTCAGTGAAGTTATACCTGGGCATTCGGAATGCTCAGCGCTTATGCAATCCATACAACAGACTTTTTCATGGACACTGCAATAAAGGTCTAGGGTATTTTCATGATTCGAACACACATGATCTATGTTGCGGACAAAATCTGGAAGGGTTGTAAAATTTTCTATTGTTATTGTTTTGTGCATACGGGAAGATTTTGAAACCTTATGATACTCCATACATTTTGAGCACAAACCTTCATCACAATTTGGACACCAACGCTCAGCTACGTTTGTGGAGTGTTGAGATTCGCATGGTCCGCAGTAAATTTTACTATCTGTTATCATAGCCATTTGTAAACAATTGATGCTCTTAACTTGTTTTAATATGTTTGTATTGTATATGTGTTACACGTTGATCTCTTGTAATACATTCATGTTTCTTGGCAATATCAATAAATCTTTTTTTTAACTGTAAATCTGAAAAAGAGCATAATTTAGCATGACGTACATGACATGTTCAGCGAATATAACGTTAGGAAATGAATGTTTGGTTGTTTGCTTAAAACGTCAAGTAAAATTAACAAATATGACATGATGGTTCTTCAACGTTAGTTCAAGATTGCTCTAACAATGAACGTAAGACCTCAAAGCAATCTCTTTTTTTTTATCAAATCAATCTCGAAATAATCAAAAATAAACTGCTATGAAGGTAAATAAGGGTTAGAAAGGGGCAGAAATATTGCCTTTCAACTGGTCATTTACGGACCCATAAAAATTGTTACAAGGGCAGAGGCGGATCCAGGATTTTGTAAAAGAGTACCAAACAACAAGTCATCTTTAGGAGTTGGACTTGTAAAACGTCTACATAAGTCTTTTGTGTAGCTCCGTAAGGGTCACCAAAATGCGCCTCCTAATGGTTATTTAACGTACATAGACGTTACAATTCCGACCGCGGATGGCTGTATATTTAAAACATTGCAGGTTTCAGATCGAGATGAGAAAACTGAAAGAAAATTTAGCCCATGGAGCACCATTACTAAAAACAGTATCCCAATCAGCATACATTTATACCGTATGTAAACGCAACGTTTTCAATGTATTCACAAATTCACGTGTTTCTGAATCTTTGTTTATCTATATACTCTTATATGTGATATAACACGATGAAAAAGGCCTCCCTGTGGTTTTGAGATGAAGAACAACAATAAAAGATGGACCTTTTGCCTTTTGTGTGTGTTTTTTTTTTTTTTTTTTTGCTGTGCACGTACTGACTTTGTGTCATTGATCCTTTGGTTTTTTTCTCTATTATATAGGTAAAACAATTCAGAAACAAGTGCCTGTTAAGTTTCCTATCAATGTGGAACTCGCCTTTAGAGCCATAATACCTATGACACTGCTTATAATATAAATTTATATTCACATATATTATTTTACAAAATGTTTGATAAACGTGGAATAACTATTTGTTTTAAAAGACATTCTTAAACCATATTACTCTTTCTGCTTTCAAATGACTTCGATACTCTGAAATAATAGATCTGGCCAAACTTCAAATATTTTAACTAGCATGCTTCGGAGAATATTATAGATTAAAGTGACAGAAATTGTTAAGCATGCAGTACGTTAACAGTTTGAAAACATTAGAAATGACAACATCAGTTGATACCGGTAAGAAATGCAGTTTATAACATCGGTAAAATTCTATGAATAAATATTCTTGGTCCCTGTGATTTCAAAAATATATTCAAACTAAAGAGTTATATATACTCACACATATGAAAATTGGTTCATTATATAGGACGATGTAATAGTAGCAAAGTACGCAAGGACAATATTGCACATCCGGGAAATTGTAAATTATAATCTATAAATATCTTATAGATAACATTTGTTAACAGCTGTTTAATGAAATGAAATGAAGAATGATTATTTTTTAAAGTTAAATACTTGTTTACGGTAAACAAAAAATCTTAAACTCAAAAGCCTTTTTTCAATAAAAAAAAATAAACTCGGAATTGTTGTTAGTTGTTTTCAACTGTAACATCACATCGACACTAAGTCGTAACTTATGAGATCACTTATCAATTTAAAAGAAAATTTACAGCAGTATTTTGACTTTGTTAAATAAGTTTAATAAAAATTAACAACCAAAAAATGTTGTGGAATTATTAAAGAGATCTGAAGCTGAATTTTTAGGATTTAAAAAAGTCTATGCTGATTTATCAAACATCGAACACGTGTTCGAATTACTATAGGTGGAACTGTCTCATTGGACTACAGGAAAAATTTGTAAATGGACGAGAAGCTAACAACAATCAATCAATCAATCAAGCTTATTTCTGCCCTTTATCAAATGTGTCACTCCAGAAATTGAAAGGCCTACAAAAAGCATTTTAGTACAACTAAAAACGTATTAAAATGGCAATTCAAGAAAAGCATGATAAGCCCATAACCAGGAATTTCCTATTTTGTTTGTTTTTTTTTGGGGGGGGGGAGGGGGGTATTTGGACTCGTGAACCAACTTTAACAGTCACAATTCAAACAGAACGACGGTACTTTGACTTTAACAGTGTTTATTTGTTTCCAAGGGGGTTATCTTCGTAAGGGGGGTTCGTATGACCCTATGAATCCAATTGACTACGGTTATGCAGCAAGAGATATATATATACACATTGTCTGAAATTTAGCTCAATATGTTAAGACAAACCATGCAACTTTGACCATAGATATCCAAAGAAGAACGTTTGTCTAAAAGGTGTCTAAAATACTTTAAAACTGAGAGAAATCATGCTGCGTCGTAATAAAATATTTCTAGACAATGCATGTTAGTGTGGAACACATCGTTGTGAATTTGAATGTATATGATAAAGTATTGATCGCAATTCAATCTGAATGTATACATGTATACAAGAAAGTTGTGAATTTCAACTTGAACATATTTGACAAATCTAAATGTTCATATATAAGAAAGTTGTAAAACAGAAGATGTAAAATTCAATCTAAAATATTTGAGAAAATTAAGTTGTGAAATTCAATCTGAATGTATATAAGAATGTTGAAATTCAATCTGAATATATATTCAAAATATTTTAAAAATATAAAAGGTTTTACTTTAAATCGAACCCCTGTTGCGAATTAACCAGCAATGACGATGCCGTCTTCGACTCACAATAGTTTTTTGCAAATCTTCCCATCAGAAGAGATGACAATTAAGCTTTGCGAATCACATGCAGCAACGAATATGTTTCCAAAAGCATCTGTGCATATGTCTTTCGGTCCTTTCATAGCATGAGACGAAAATGTCCATACCGTCTCTTTATCTCTATTTAGACAATGCACACTATGATTTTTTTCATCGGAAACGAGCGTGTTACCTCTCTTGATATTAACATAACTTAAGTGTTCTATATAACTTGGTAGAACTTTCAAAATGTTTCCATCGCTGCATTTTATGAAATAAATACCGTCATCCCGAATGGCAGAAACCAACCATTCCGATTCAACAGACAATCCACAGAAGTAGTATCCACGTTACAGCTTAAGGAAATCAGATATAAAGGTTACATTCATTAAGAAATATACAACTGAGTAAAATGACCGCTTTAAATTCTCGTTTGGACCAGGATGTTTGAAATGGAGGAACAATCTTTGAGTCCGTGAATGAGAAGAGTAAAATCTATAAATGATAAAAATTCTTACTTCTTGAACTTGACTCTTCATCTTGACGACACTCTCCGTTTCTAAATCTGTAATTGAAATCACAATGAATCTTATCCGATATTCTCTTTTGCTTTTGCACTTTGTTTTATGTCCATGTCTAATTATACATTGTAAAAACGATTTGAATTTCTTCATCAAGGGTGAGAGTATTTTATACAGAATATTTTTTGCAAAGTTCTGCAAACGTCACTGTACTACCAGGCTCGGGCTTCTTACGTAATGTGACAGCAGTTATCTCTGTCAAAGATAATTGAAATAAACGAAAATCAAGTATCTTACAATTTACTGGTAACACTGTGTAAATATTATATATAAATGTAGTTAAGATTGATGGTCATTTTTATCTGAATACGGTTTTTTTGTGTTAACTTTAAACTTTGTGTTAATTTTAAATTCATATAAATCGGGAAAGAAGGGACAGGGCTATTACTAATAAGCTATGAAACTTTACTACGCGCTCTTGACCGAGCCAAAATCAAACGACTAGCAACTGTATTTCTGTTCTACATCTCATAGTCAACGTGGAATCGAAGTACTTTCAACACGGAGCAGAAGCATAAATCACTATAACTCCTTACGAATCAGCTCCTTTTTGGGTAATGCTTGAGCGGAATTCTTTCCTAGATACCAATTAAGTGGACAAAGATATCTAACAAATACTTTCATGATTTGTCTACATCTCTGCTTGTAGGAATACAGATGAGGGGTTAATACAAATGACAATAAAACGGACCAAGAGGTCTAACAAATACTGCTGTTTGTCATGTTAGACCGAAAATCTCCATAAGTTATTCAATTGCACATAATTCCGGTTGCAACATCCTCGTGCAGCAGTAGACGGTGTTTATTTATCTGTTTATAGGTACCTTTTGGGGTCTAATGCACGGAATTTCTTATGCTGTTGTCCTTCCAAAAATGTAATCTTTATGATTTCTTGATAAATCCACAGGTAATATTTTGTAGTACAGGAAAAGAAGCTCTAGTCATTACTTGTTGTCGGCTCCCTTGAGACCATTTGCAAGTATGGTCTTGAGAAACGATGATAATCTGTCGGAAGGGGACGATAAAGGGCTGACCCGTGTTAAAAGAGAGCAATATATCTTGCGCGTAAAAGACACCCTTGTAGATTTCGAAAAATAGCAGCCTAGTGCCGCTACAAGGCAGCACTCGCACCCATAAAGTAAAAAGGGATTGATGTCCCAATCCACTATAAATAGATATGTATAAACTAAGTTTGATTTATTGATAAAAAAAGTTACATAATGTATATCAACTGAAACACCTTTAACCTATCATATCGGGTACTTACAGCTTTCCTGGATGGGAAATAAATCAGTATATTTCGAAAAAGATTTACTGCTGAATATTATTCAGTGTATATTTCTTTTGTAAAAATCAATTGTGGTTTACTGTATAGCAATGGCCAATAGTTTACACCCTACACCTCTTCGTCCGTATTGCAGAGCCTTCAGCAATCTTTTGCGCTCGACATGTGGAAATGCCTGACCTAAAGCTATAGCTACTTACAGAAACATTCTTATTCCAAACAAGACATCAATTTACTTCCCCTTCTTGTATCTCACAAGAAGTGATTTGATAGACAATAAATTGTAAAACATTCCACAATATAAATTGATCCCCTTAGAATTCATACACTATTCCAAAAGAACAAACATTCATAGTAAAAAAAATGGCTTATTAATATAGATTTAATAAACAGGACTACTTAAAAATATACAATGACCAATGTTACTAAAAACTAGAATCATACATGAAAAAACTGGTAAACATGAACTCCTTAAAGCAATAATCAAAGTAGTAAAAGTCACTCATTGAAAGATTGGAAAATTAGTTTGAATAAGATCCAAATAATAATTAGGTATGGTGTGGACAAAAAAAAAGAACATTAAAATAGGTCTATTGTAGACAATAACAAATAATGTTCCCAGTTACATGTTTCACCTTTAACGTTTTATCTTTAGAACAGAAGAAATGACCCAAAAAAAATTCTTGTAATAAAGATGATCATTTATCCTTGTATGATATTGGACCAACAGATAGACTTGAAATTAAGATCGTTATTGTCTCCAAAATATAACATAAAAAGATGCTTTCGGGGCAGTTTGTAAGTTGAAACATAAAACATACTATTTTTTTCCTCTAATAATTGCTTGATGTTTTTGAAAACAGTTATTATGTTTTTGAGACGATGAAATTTCTCGCCGAAACAGTACAGCTGTGTCTCGCCTTCATGACTGAAGGCGGGACAAAACGTCAATAAATATATACCAATCCAGACGAGCGCTTAGTTTACATAAGACTTATCGGAAAAATTAGTGTTGCGAAATATTCAATATTTCATAAACTGGAATTACACTGAAAATAACCGTTTTCTTTACATTTCATGTCAATGTAGTGCGTATGACAGTGCTGGTGATATCATCGAAAAGGAAACTTCCAACAGCAGTGCAACTGTGATCAATTTCTATATCTCCTTTGAATCATTATGGCAGCGTCCAACGAGTTTGCTTGAAAACGAGCTGTAGCTTCGAAATATGAATATAAATAAAAAATAACATAATTTACTATTAACCAAAGTTATATAGTTACTAACATTTATAATTGTAAAATATAGAAAATAGGGTCCAACATTGTTTCATTTTAATTCTTAGTCAACAAACTGGCCCAATGGATGAAATGCCAACTATTTAAAACTGCTAAAGTATTAGCAGTATGTGAAATTATCAAACTAATATACAGATCATTAGTTTGATGAACCAGACAACTGATCTAGCAAACCATCAAGAAAACAGAAAAAATCTGCATTAAATAATTAACTAAAACAGACAAATAGAACCCTTTGCTGAACAAAATACTGTGTTCAATCATAAACACTGGTCTCATTCAGAGTCAAGAACTCATATAGACACATACATACATAATCAAAGTGATGGAAATCACTCATGGAAAGATTAGGAGAGTAGTTTGAAAAAAATCTTATTAAGGTATGGTGGGGGGAAATGAACATTAATAAAGCACTATTGCTGAACATTTTCCAGTATGAGAATAAAATGAGCTCATTTAATTAAATAATATGGGTCTCTTAATTTGCACAATTTTATTTAAACTGCAGTTTATATCTTATCCAAATAATGTTGCCTGTTCTGACCATGTTTCAAAAAAACAAACAATAGCAAACCAAAATTCTTCTAGTAAATGCTTCCAACTATCATTGTAAGACATAAAATCTAGACCAACAGCTAAGAACTTTAAAGTGTCAGCAAAAATAACCTATAATAATAGGTTATAATAAAATAAAATAAATATGTTAAGTTTTTTGGGGCATTTGGTAAGTTAACATAGGTTATATGACATTGAAGATTAATTTTTAAAGTATTTCTCAAAACAGGGCATTGAAAATGTACTTTTTCAACGTAAACAAATTAAAAAAAAATTATCTGATTAAAATTTGGATTCTTTCTTGATTGCAAAAATGAATAAATTAATAAACAATGTTTTGTTTTAATAGACAACTTTCGAGTTCGATGCATTTCCGTCAAAAACTCTGGTTTTAGTGAACGTCATTTGTGCGTTTAGGGGCGTCGTCACTTCCGTTTCAATGTTGAGCGAGTGGTTGGAAAACTATAATTCTATATTGTACGAATTATTCAGCAAATTAAATTCTCAAAATTGACAATCAGCACTGCTGTCATTAGGGAATTGTCATTAAGTACCTACAGAACAACCATTATTTCTAGTTTATCCTGCACAACGACGATCACTAAGACGCTTGATGAACGTAAATAGTGCAGGGATACAGGCGATCCCCTCTATCTGGTAAATGACGTCATAAAGGCGCGCATAATTGACGAGTTTTTGCCGGTGACGGATGAACTCGAAAGTGGTTTATTAAGTTTTAAAATTTTAAAACTGTTTCAAGCTTATTCCTGATTATATATAAATAAGTGAACTAATCTACATTGTTTATTAATTACAGATGATTATACGAAATTTATTGAGTAAATTTCAGGCCTTACTTGAATAGCTTTTATATATTCATATTTATATTCATATTTCATTTTTTTTTTAAAGATATCTTGTTAATCCATTGATCATTTATCTTTCAGACATAATTTTCAGAATCACTTTATGTATTGTAGATCAAAAGTAATAGGCAATAAATGAGGCCCCTCATGGGGGGGTCCTAGTAATCACATAATCACCATTTTTTTGCCAATATAATCATATAATCATTAAATATTTGCTTATCTTTAGTAATCAAATAATCATAAACTAAAAATACAGTCCTAGGTAATCAAATAATCATGAAATATTTGGCTTAATAATCAAATAATCATTAAAAAAACGGCCAAGTAATCACATAATCAAAAACCCCATGAGGGCCCTCATAAATAAATCTATCATCCTTATATATATCAAACATCTAATATATACATTTGTGTATTCAATTATGAGGTCAAATATTTGTATATTGAAGTTGTATATTGAAGGTTCTAATTATGTAAGACTGAAGTTGATAAGTATTGTGGTCAATTTAATTGACAGTTTAGGAGGTGGGGCATTGTAATTAAAGGTCCACCTTGTCTGTGTTTGGTGATAATGACAGTTGTCAATCATTGTAGTATTGTATCAATACCCAATTACCTAATCAAAACGTTATAAAAAAGCCTTCACATCAACACACCTTAGTTACATACATTCTTGGATACATTTATGTGTATTATGTGCACATAAATGAGAACTATAGGGAACTATATTTCAGTGTGAATACATTTAGTAACAGTAGCTAACCTGTCGTGTTGTTAGGGAGGCCAGTGCCTTAGTAAAGATTTAGAACAAGTTCTAATCTTTCCAAAAACATACCTGAATTATTTATAATTGTAGACAAAATGGACAATTACCTGAGGAATGAAATAACCAATACCGTTAATCTAAAAGCAGCAACAGCTATAAATAAAATAGATATCGATAATCAAATAACGGTGAAACATGTGGACAAAAATAGAAGTAAAGACAATTATTCAGGATTGTGAGAATCGCCAGAAAGTAATGAATATTGACATAAGTGTGAATAAACTCATCGTAGATACGGGGATTGAAATTTTATATTTACGCCAGACGCACGTTTCGTCTACAAAAGACCCATCAGTGACGCTCGAATCCCAAAATGATAAAAAGACCAAATATAGTTCGAAGTTAAAGAGCATTGAGGCCAAAAATTCCTAAAAGTTTTGCCAAATACAGCTAAGGTAATCGATTCCTGTTGATACATTGACCATAGAAGAATGTATAACAAATTAAAAGTACTAACAATAACAATTCCAATCAGCTATTACGAACATTTGCATAGTCATTAAAGACCAAGCCCAAGAATGACATGTTTAATGGGCGTCATGCATTTCTTGAAAAAGAAAAAAGCACGTTAATTGTTCAAAAATTTTTTAAAGACTGATCACTGGAAATCTTAGATGGAGACAAAAAAAATGGAACTACAAAAATAACATAAGAATTTTTTTTCATTGATTAACAGAAAAATATTACTTTTTCCTTTGCAAGTACAAATACATGAAAAAGATGAGAACATTCACATCATAAACATGTCATTTGACGATACGACCTACATCGTTGATCAGTAAGAAAATGAAATTTTAATCTTGAAACTAACAATGAGTCTCGACTATCAATTAGTTTCAATGAGTTAAACATAGAAATTACATAAAAAGTGACAAATATATTATTATATTATAGGAACCTATATATTAAATACTGATGAAACTGGAGAAGCTTTTCAAGCATTACACAATGCCATGGTTGTCATCGGCTTACAAATGAACTCGAAACTAAATCAAAGGAAGAGCGTCAAGTGTATTGCTTGAAGATAAATTTAACTAAAAAAACAATGTTTCAACGTGAAAAAAACAGCAACATGACATATAAAGGGAGACCAATCCAGAAGATTTTCAGTTTTAAAGACTACCATTTGTCAAATAATAGTATTGCTATGTTTGCAGCAGACATATGTGACAGTATGAATCAAGATCTTGATTTCGCAAGCGCCCACCAATTTTTGCAACTTAGAAAGAAAGGCACATACAATTTTCAAGATAACATACAAAGTGATCAGTGTGATTCAATTCAAACTGAAGGACAATGATGTCAAGGAGGACTATTGGTACTTCTATTGAGCCGACAAGGTGTTTGGACAGACATATATTTATATAAATTCAAAGCATTTTAAAGTGTATTCTGTACAGTGTTGCTAGCAGATAACAGATTCACAGATTTTGTCTAAAACCATCTTCTTTAGTTTCTTATATTCTATAACAACATCTAAGGGAATTGTAATTTATTGCCAATCCTTGATTTTGTCCATTTTGTTCAAATTCATGACAAATGGAACCAAATACTTTTGTTATCAGTATAAAAAAAGAAGATGTGGCATGATTGCTAATGAGCCAACTCTCCACAAGAGACCAAATGACACAGGAATCATAAACTAAAGGTTTTCAACAATGAGCAAAACCCATACTAAATTGTCTGCTATAAAAGGCCCCAAAATGACAAATGTGAAACAATTCAAACGGGAAAACTGTTTAACAATGATTGTATTGAACATCTTCCAGTTTAGATAAATAAGAAAAGTCAATAACTTCTATTTTATTCTATATTGAATAAGCAGGATTCTATATTAGCTGCTCTGTGACAAAATACAGATATTTCTATTTAGGATTATGCCATTAAACAGATATACAAAACAATGTATACATATTATTTATATATTCTAGTACAATAACTATGTACATGATCATACACAAAACTCATATAATTTCAAAAGTTTAAGTGCATTTTATTAAGCTTCAGGAATATGTTTTTCAACTGAGAATAGTGAAAGAAGTAAAGTTTTTTTCAAATTAAAAAATCAAAATCAAAAGAGAAAATGTGTATGAACCTTGTTATCTTTCTTTTTATCTTTTAAAAAACAAACTACATACTATTTTTAAGTTGGCAGTTCCTAATATTAAACAGAGTTTAATTTTTGAGGTTGTTTGTGTAAAAACATTTTGAATGGAACTATTAATATTCAATGTAACCTCATATGAGTATTCTTATCTCTCTACAGATCTTATAATATGCTAAATAAGCTGAAATTAGCAAAAATATTATTTAATGAACAGTTATCCTAGCATACTACTAAATAAAAGAAAATAAATATTGTAAAAATAAAAAAAAAATGGTATTAAAAATAGTCGAATATTAAACCAGCCCACGATATATAAAATATAAAAATAAATATTTATAGTCCAATTTTTTCAAGATTTGTGTGGAACAGTATTTCTGTTTAACTTGCAATTTTTAAACCTGTTTTTTGTTTAAATATTCATACATTCAATTATTTCTTAGTCGCACTATTAGCAAACAAAAATTGTCCCTCTTTTCTTTTTTATAACCCTGAAAAAAGCTTAAGATGAAATAATTGCATGATTAAAGTTAAAGCTTTCCAAATTAATGCTAAACATAAAATATTATAAACAAACAAAAACATTAAAAAAAAGTACCAATAACTACTGAAAATGAAATGTTATCACAAAAATTGTATGACTAAACTAGGGATATGTATTCATGTAATTAAACACTGCAATTCATGAAAATCTTTATTCTCAAGTTACCAGTTTAAGTGAAACTGTTTGCAAAAAGATTCTGTTCAACTTAGCTTTCCACTATAGGTTATTAGGATATGATATATCAAAATTCTATTTTAAGCATTTTAACTTGACAATCAGTGCAGCCATGTGCAATTTTTTTTATTTGTTAACTAATTTTTTTTAAACAACATTTAACATTATTTGAAAAATTATAAATAACAAAGTATAGACACTAAATATTTGTACACTCAAATATTGTTTTATTAATAAAATACTTAGCATTTATCATCATTAGAGTTGTAACTAATTACCCAAATACTAAAATTAAAGATTTTTGTTTTATTTAAATTAGAAGATAAGAAAAAAAAAGAGGCTACACTGAAAAAAAATACAGAACAGAAAATTAAAGTATTTGAAAAACTATATCAGCCAGTAAAAAACACATTACACTAATGATTTATACAACATAATCATATTTATAAACATATGAAACATTTATAAAATGTGTAATAACAACATATGAGATGATAAACAAATTTAATAAAACATTAAAATTATATCTTTAGCAAAACCCTGAATGAAACAATGGAATAATCACACCAACAACAAAATTAGATATGAAATAGGACAAAAGCAAAAATATGATGTCAAAGGCAAAGTTTACACAATAGTTTGTGCAAAAATAATTCATGCAAGAATTTTTATTTTAGTTTTATTATAAACTGTATTTAATTTTAAAAGTTTTAACCTTTTGAAAAACTGTACATGGCCTGGAAAGATATTTGGATATTTATTAAAGGTTTGTAATTGTGTATAATATGAATTTCAAAACTTATTGTTAGTTGACAATATTATTTGCAACATTTTTACTTCTTCCCAAAGAAAAAAAATCATGAAAGTCTCCACTGGTGTCTCAAAAATATATACATGATAAATACATTACATTCAAAATGAAACACATGACATTCATTGTATTTTTACTTTGTGATTTATATACCGAAACCTGTTTAGTGCCACATATTTACAGAAAGTAAAATTGAAACCCAAATACAAGGAAAACTATAAAAAAAAAATTGAAAGGTCTTTAAAATCAATGACAAGCAATATTTTAAATTCTTTATTTTAATATATATACTAATCAAGTGAATCAAATTCAAAGTAAATAATACATGAAAAAATCCCTATGGCATTCTGTAGTAACCTTAATGACCACTATCAGCCCTCTAACTTATTTTAGTAACACGGTTAAGATGGTTAATATAAGAATTTTTTTAAACTATCCACTTATTTCCCTTTTAAGAGCTTTTTATTTCAATTCATTTAAAAAAAACCAGTATCAATTAAAAAAAAAACCTGTTTGAGAGCCAAATCCCAAAATTTTATTTCTTAGTTATTTAAACTTTTAAATCTTCTTTCCTTAAATTCGTTTAATCTAAGCCCTTTGAGATTTTTACTTTTTTCTCAGATTCTACATATTTTGTTGACCAATAAACAAACTGTTATAATTATCCTCTTTCTGACAAGATAAAATTCTAAAAAAGCTAGAAATCACCCATATCTATCAATGGTTTTACCACAATGATGTCATCAAGGATTAGACAATGTTTTATCATAAGAAATGATGGGAGAAATGTGATCGCTGCATTTAGTATACAAACTATGCGTTATCTGTGACATGAATACACCCATACTGCAGTAATAAATTAACATCAAATATACATATAATGATACACAGTATATAAAAACTATCCATTATAACACTAAACAATATTAATTAGTATATTTTTTTGTCTTCTAAAATCATATCTTACTTTTACACTGCATTTAAAAATACCACTGAAAGAAAATCTGCCTTAGCATTATTTGACTTGTTTTTTGGAGGCAAGAGTTAATAATTTTTCCAATTTCTATAATGGACTGTCAGGTGCTTTATGAAGGTAGATATAGCCTAGATAATGAAATGTCAAAAACACCTCTCTAAGCGTAATGTCCTAATACCATCAAATGAGCCTCAGTATATATATGTTATCATAAGTTGTAAAATGATGTAAATTTGAGCTTCTGTTAGCTTCAAATTGAGAAATATGTTCAAAAAACAAGATTACCAATTTTGTCATGTGGGATCACCTATTCTCAACCTCTTATCAAACTAAATTTTATGTAGCTCAACATACAATGTCAGTCAAATAGACATTTTTTTTATCAATTTGTAGGAGTAGTCAATGGTATTTTTAAGCATGAAGTATTTCCCGGTTTCAATCTTGAGGTTCATTATGCAATTCACTCTTATTTTCTTGAAATTATATCTTATTGTTTTGTAATTGTAATAAATTATGTAAATGCTTTCTAAAATGTGATTTATTTCAAAATACTTTTTTATTGACTGAAGTCAAAAAATTCTATATCATTTAATCTGCAACCAAAAATATATAAGCATTGTATCGCACAAGGAAAAATTTGTGAAGAAGTTGAAGTTGTTGGCACATTATTGTAACATAAAAGATATTTATAGCATAAAATTTTAAGATTTTTGTTGGGAGGAATAAATTTAAAATTTTCATATTATATATATACTTTAAAATAAAAAAGCAGTCTCAATATTTATATTGATCCATTTTGACGATGACCAGATGGACTTTATTCAAATTTCAATCACCGTATAAATTTTCTACACACATTTTGTGTTGCATATAAAATTCCAAATCATATCTTTACTACACCCTTCTACCAAATACAAACAAAAATCTATATTTAGAACCACTCAGTTGCTGCCACATTAGTATTGAGTACGGGTTTCGTAGGTGGTATGTGTTGTCGTTGTGGTGGCAGCTCCACCAGATGAAGTTGTACTTCTAGTCGAGAAGCTGGAGCCACTGTCCTGCCACTTACGGAATTGGAAGAAGGTATCTGCACCCAAGACAACCAGGATGATCACGCAGAAAACCTAAAATGAAATATCAAAACAATATTATATTTTGTGCAGTTTTTGTTATCTCTTAAATTTGAACGAAAACGATAATAAATAATGATATGGAGTCTGGTTTAAACTTTTTCCTTTAATTTTCTGTGAATTCATTTAAATATAAAATGTTATTATTTTAAATTTTGATTCCTTGCAATTAAAAACAAAAAGTTAAGATACAAAATACTTGTCATATATATAAGCTGATTATGACTTAATAATGTGTTGAAACAATATCTTCTAATGATAAACTATTGTTGGCCTTAACATAAAGCAATAGAATCAAAGTGCTTATTATTAAGCACTGAAGGGTAAAGATTCAAGATTGTCTTAATTTATCAGTGGGAAGTAAAATTAAATAATGCATTGTATAAACCATTGGTTGTAGTTGATTCATAGTTGATTCAACTATAATTCTGGACAAAGCAACATAACTCCAATTATCAAAGATTACTTTAACCACCTTGTAAAAGTTATGTTATTTTCTTGACAGGTATAACATCAATTTGTAATTAAAATATCTCAGCATATATTTCGTTGATAAATTTCTGTTAATGTTAATGGATATGATGTACAGTCCATTATAAAATGTTGCAAAAGATAGACAAGATCAACATTGAATTGATATAGTTGACCTTTTACTTACAGTAACTTAGAACTGACCTTATCACAAAGACTATAAACATTAAATGAAGTCAAAATCAGAGTACACCTGAGATCAATCCAGGTTTTTGGTGGAGTTCGATTTCATGTTGCACAGTCTGTTATTTTCTAAGAAAGCAACCATTTAACTTCAATGGAGGACAGGGTGTGTTATTGGTCTTTCGTCTTTTTTCACGCGTTTCCTACGCTATCTATCAAATTATATTTTTTTTTAAATATAACACTAAAAGGTATGAAGGAAATATGTTTTCTGAATATTTTTTTGGTCATCTGATTGATGACAACATTTTATTTCATATTGGTGATCAGAATATATTTTTTTTTTTAGCAAAAAAACATATTTCTTCCCCTTGAGACTTGAAACTTAATGGGAGGGAGAGACAGAGAAACAGACAGAGACAGAAATTGTCAACTAAAGCAAAGCTAAATAAAGGCAACAGTAGTATACCGCTGTTCAAAACTCATAAATCCAGGGACAAAAAACAAAATCGGGGTAACAAACTAAAACCGAGGGAAACGCATTAAATATAAGAGGAGAACAACGAAATAACACCGAAACGTAACACACACAGAAACGGACCAATCATCAGACAAAACACCACGAGAATAACAAATATAACAAGAAAACCAAATACATGAATTTGGGATAGACAAGTACCGTGCCACGTCTGATCTCAATATCTCAAAAATAAGAGAAAACACAAACGACTCAACGTTAAAATGCAACACACACAGAAACGAACAATAATATAACAATGGCCATCTTCCTGACTTGGTACAGGACACTTTTAAAGGGGAATAAAAGTGGTGGGTTGAACCTGGTTTTGTGGCATGCCAAACCTCGCACTTTAATGGCAAAGTTAAATATAACACCGAAATGACAACATAATATTACAGGACTACAATACAAATAAATAGGAGAACACATTAGACAAAGAAAAACATGATTAATAGATAATAAAAAGCATCAGGTTTAAAATTCAATACGCCAAAAACGCGCCTTGTCCACACAGGACTTACAAGTGACGCCCAGATATAAAAGATCGAAAGTGAAAAAAGTACAAAGTTGTACAGCACTGGAGATAAAAAGTTGAAAAGGTTTCGCCAAATACGGCATTGTTTTTATGCCCGGGATAAGAACATTCTTATTATATAGAACAATTCATGCTATTGCAAACAGTAAATTTTATCAAATGAATATGAAAGAGATATACATAAAGAAACTGAAGTATTAACTAATTACAGAAAACTAAACCCGAATACATAACGCCCAGATATAAAAGATCGAAAGTGAAAACTAAACCAGAATACATAAGATATACTTACACCACCTGCAACTAAACCAGCACTTTGTGGAGCCTTGCCTGACTGGGCAAAGCAGACTATGGCATTTATAAAATAGAGTACAACATAAACCACAAAGTATATAAGTATCTGTAAACGAAGGAAAAGTTGGCTAATATAAACATGAAAACTAAAACTAAGGTTAACTAAATGTATACTTAGAAATTTTTCTTCCAGTTTCATTTTCGTAAAATTGCATCAACAGCTGTGTGCCTTTTTATTTTATATATAAATAGCACATTTTCACCAAAAAGTTTAATGCCACACAGAAATCTGCAGAATGAAACTTCATGTGAAAATAAATCTGGAACAAAAATTAGCAGTTAACTTGTTTCAAATCATCAGATTTAGATAAATATTTGATAGCAAATAGTAGGATACAGGATTTCTCTACTACTATTCATTTAAAATCTAAACAAAATAATCTTGTAGACTATTTTTCTCTTTTGCCATATTATACAAAAAATCTTGTACTTCTTTTGAAATCTGATGATTTGGCTATTTAATGAGTATGCCAGAAATAAAGCAAGGCCAGTTAAATTACTTAGAAGACACAATCAGGACCTGCAGGCTGCATATAAACCCAAATGCTAAAACAAAAACAAAACCATAAAAAATTCCCCATAATAATTTTGATCTAGAATTTTCTCATAGTCCATATAAAATAGAAACGATTTTTTTTTAAATATATATAAAACTAGCATAAATTTTTTTTCTTTTCAAATCTGCTCTTTCATCTATGCTAATTTAATATCTTTTCGTTTTTTTATCTTACTTTTTTCATATTTTTCAAATCTTGTTCTTAACCACGTCAACTGGCCTCACTTAATCATGTTGACTGTATTAAAATCAAAGCTAAATATGTAAGGGCTATCCAATTTAAAGTTATTAATCTAAGATAATCCAGCATTAACCATTTGGTCAGATGTAATTTCAAAAATATCTATTGAGCTCATTTGAATATGTATTTATATATATATACATTCATCTTGAATGAAGATAAATTGAATGAAAAATAAAAATAAATCTGAAAGCATTGATTATCATCTGTTCAAAGATCAGTAAGTTTAAATGGAATAGCCTTTGAACCAAATTAATAAAATATAAGAATTGGTATGATCTATTGCATGCTGGGAATTAAGGGTCATGAACTTACTGCTCCAGCAATTAAACCACCAGTTCCAGAGCCATATTTTCCAGCTTGTATAGCACAAACCAGAAATGATATTAAGTAAAACACACAATATACTACATAGTAAATCAGGATCTGAAATCAAAAGGTATGAAAATTATAGTAAACACAAGATTTCCCATACAGAATTTATAAGTGTTCATAATTTAATGAAATATGATGGTCTATACTTATTTGAATTTATTATTTATTGATTGTTAAGATGAAGCAGTGTACCTTCAGTATACAGTTTTTATTGGTGGACTGGTGTAAATTAAGTATGTAAAAAAAAAGAAGGGGGAAATGTGTCAATGGGACACAGATGATGCCCCTGCTTGCATATCATATAAAGTTATAAAGGGACAAAACTGAAAACTTTAATCAAAGTGCTTGTAAGCCATTGTAAGCACGGAAGGGTAAAGATTGTTTTATTTTTTTCAGTGAACTTTGCATTGTAAAAGGCATTGGTTGTAGTTGATTCAATTACAATTAAGGACAAAGGAAGGTAACTCCAATTTTAAAATTTATTTTTAACAATTACGTCATTGATATTTTTAGACCAGATATTTGGTTCCTATTTTTCCATTTGTAAAAGGACATAACTCTATAACAGTTGAAGTGACACCACCAAAATTAAAACTTGATCTGTATTTTATGATAATAAGCATTGCGAATAAGTTTAATAACATTTGGTTGAGAGAAACTAAATTTAGAGATCAAAAATGAAAAATTCAGCAATTTTTCCATTTGAAAAGGGGCATACCCTTAGAGATGTAAATTTGACACTGCCTAAATTTAAACTTGATCTGTGTTTTGTGGTAATAAGCATTGTGTACAAGTTTCATTATCAGGTTAATTTATTGTCTGCACTTTTCAAAGGTCATCTTGGTGGATAATCACATGGTGTCCAGTTTAAAATACCCACTAAATGCTTATACATAATAAACAGTCTGTGCATTGTTATTTCTTTTAGATTTTTTGTCATTTGAATACATGTTTTAGTATGTTAAAAATCAAATACATGTATGCGAGATCCGTGAACATGAATTGTAAAGATATGAATTTTTTTCCTTCTTTTACTTATGGATTGCTGTCTCATTGGTAATTTACCAAAAATACTTATTATTAGTAACAATCTTGTTTTGATGAAACTTACGATTAACATCCAGGGTCCTGGTAGTTTGTAGATAATACGTAGCATAAAGAAGATCCATAGAATAAGTACAGTAATCAGACAAGATATGCTCACAAACTGTACCCATCCTCCTCCAATGAGGCTGTAGTATGGGTGGGAGGTTACACAGATAAATATGATCAGACTCAGGACCTGAAATATAAATAAAACATTCATTTAAAACACATGGTTGTGCTTGCTCATGTGCTTTTGGTTAGAGATTACACACAGAATTGAATATGAGACTCACTGCCTGAAACAAACTGTTTAAAATATAAAAGTTTGTGTTTTAAAAACACAATAAACAATGTATACAAATAAAATTATTACACATCATCTTTAAATGGAAATGATGGAGGTTGTGGAGAATATCAAAATCAGTTTCAGGACCTGACACATTTTCAAGTTTAGACCAATGAGTACATATCTTAATACAATTCATATTTGGTAAAAACATGAACAAATTATGCAATTCAGATAATTTTGTTAATAATTTTGTTTTCTCATACATATATTAAGAAAATAAGCCAAGACTTATATGTATTTCTTATTTTATCAAAATACTACAGCTGATGAGGACATCTGTGTTAATTGTTTTAGTTCATAGGATTTTTTAGCAAAGTAATTCTTTTCTTCAACATGTTCAACAGGATATACTCTCCTTACTCCTTTCCAAAATCAGAAAAGATATACATGTATATATATATATTACTAGAACACACCCGTGATATCACGGGTCCGTGACTGAATTAAAGTATATAACTATGCGCAAGCCTTACTTTAGTATTAGTATTGTCATCTGATAAAGTCATGTCGATTATAATAAGATACACAGTTTTTCTCTGCTTTCAAGTCTTTCTGTTTGAACCCGTTGAACTGGAACTTACCAGTTATTGGTAATATTAATTATTTGGAAAACAAAAGGTCCTGGAATGGAGTATTTTTTAATCAACAGCATTGTCCTATATAAGTTATAAATAAAGTTGAATTCTTTGCTTTGCTGTTTTACGTCATGCCCACTAACAAATTGAAAACTGTACATATATACGCCTTATTTTTAGTCCAGATTTTTAGTATTCGTATTGTTATCTTAGAAAGTCTTACAGATTAAAATGCTACAATAGGTAACAATTTTACAATTTAGTAGTGTCAAATTAACCCTGTGGTTATGACCCGTGTATATAGCATATTAGTCCTGAATACAACGTTTGGTGGTGCGCCTGTCAGATGCTGAACGTACAGATAAGGTAACAGGTGAATATACTATTGGTATCGGTAGCGGACTCGACCCGGAACTTCTTAATTATTGGCAATATTAATTACGTGGAAAACAAAAGAGCCTGGAGTGGTGTAATTTTTAATCTACACCTTTGTACTATATTAGTTATATATAAAGTTGAATTCTGTGATTCGTCGTTTTTACGTGATGACGGCTGACAAATTGGACCTCGTAATTTTAGTATTATAGATATAATCATGATAATATAGTCATGATATATAGTCATGATTGTACAAACTACCACTTAAAATAAATGCAGCACTGGTTATGAAATAAAATTACCATTTCAGCTATTTTCAGTATGGAATCTATAGATTTCATATACATTTTATCCAATCCAACGTCTCCACTTGAGCTAGTTGTGGTTGTTGTTTTCTCTGTCGAATCGACATTATATTGGCTGTCCATCTTGAGCCTGTTGGGTAAAGAGGACTTTCTTTAAAATTTATGTGGAATTTCTGAAATAGAGTAAGGAACTAAATTAGAACAATCAGATTTTCCTTTAAAATCAAAATAAATCATAATTTTTTGTTGATATCTTTTTGTTGATATCTTATTTATCCCTTTTAACACACACAATATACACTCACAAACATCTTACACAGAAAATAAAGTACATGTACTATTTAATAATGATTTAAATAATCAACTTTGCTTGTGTATAAATAGATAGAGTGATTCCTTGTGGTTGGGGAAGGTCACCCTGGGTGTAACGAATTCTGATATGACCCTTTTCTGCTAATATTAAAAATGTAACTACTTATTGAACCTACAGATTTATATTTGAGTAGTTTACATACATTAACTATAGCATTCAAACAAATAACCACACACATGGATCTTTAACTAATTCACCTTGAAGTATAAACAAATGATAAAAACCAATAAAGTTTATATCAACTAAATCACTTTGAATCTTAAAGGTAACAACTCAAATTATGTTTCCTTCCAATAATATTTGTATCTTACTTTGTGATTGACAATCGCCTTAATGGCCAGTATATATATATACATTCCACAGCAAAATTTTCAATCAGAATTTAAGTATTAGCAAAATATTCACAGTTGCAGATTCTTAAAAACTAATATTGTAATGATTAACATGAAGTGCATGCCAAAAAAGCATGTTTTAGTTCAAATAAATATAAATAGATTAAAGTAAGACCAATAATAAGCTGCTGAACAAATTTCATTTTCTTAAAACTTTAACAGTTATGTTTGAGTTGTATCTCTTTGAAAAAAAGAGAAAGTACTAACTTATAACATATTCAATCCTCAAGGTGTATTGTGGTGCCACTGAAAATGTAGTACCTATATACATTACATGTACATCAGCAACATGTATTGTTGATATCCATACTACATTTATTATCAAGTGTGCACACACTGAAATATCTTGCCTGCTTTCTTGCTTTTGATTACATTCTATGTTGAGTGACTGTTGTCTAAATCTATGAGATAAAGGTATTATTTCAAATATAACAGAAGAGTTTTATCATAAATTAAACCAATAAATCTTGAAAGTTGTACAATTCTTCACAGTATAAATCAGATCTTCTTGTAAGCTTTAACTGGAAGCATAGCAATAAAGTCATTAATGTCATCAGTTTTCTATCAACACCATATGTTTCACAAGGAAATGTACATTGTACATGCTTAATGATCCTTCATGAAGCTTGTTTGTCTAAGGATATTAAGTCAATATTTAGAAAGTATAACAAAGCTTTTTACATCACTCATTACTTATTTAGTTGCCTGTTAAAACGTGACATTATATCAGGCATAAAAACAAAGTGAAGAAAGTCATTTTAATTCTATTATTTCCTATATACAATACTCAGGATTCATTTATTTTTGTGGGTACCAATTTTCATGGATTAACATGATTAAAACTTGCATGTTTTAAATGTTGATATTCAATTTAGTGGTTTTGCCATAGTGCTTTTAATAGTTTGTAATGTGTTGAATATCTAAATTCATCATTCATCTCTACACATAAAATCCACAAAAATTGGTTTCCAATGTATAATAATGAATCCACAGTATTAAAATTCCGGTATGTTTCAACAACTTTTAAATTTTGACTAAGAAAGAGTAAAAATTGGCTCTGTAACCTCTTTGCACTAAAGAAATATATTCTGTAACTTTGCACATTGTAACATAATTATCTTATTAACATGATTAATAAAACCAACAAGTCGGCAGTAAATAATTGTCATTTTGTTTCTTTATATCACAAGAATTTGGCAGATATAGTCCTGTAGCGATATAAAAACAATGTATATATAACGATTTCCATCTACATGATACATGTAATAGTTAATTATTTTCTTGTGTTTATGTAGTCTGTAGCTGAGCAGTGAATGAAGAAAATAAGCAGGTTTTTTTTAGCAGAGTATGAAGTTAATTATTGCGTAACCATTATTTGAAGGTAATGTCAGACAATGACTATTGGAAACAACAGCTGTGCTATGTGTGTTTAGAAAGTGTCTACTCAACTACTGCTATAAATGCAACAAGTCGTTGTTTCATTGTAGGTGTTTTTGTTCACATTTATACCAATTTTAATGGTTTGTAACAGTTGGTTCAAGAGAACTTGGTTTTGTAGTTTCATACTTAACCAATGTTAAATATACATTGTACATACATGCATTTGTTTGCTCATGTACAAAATGTACATTCTGTAGATTTGATAAACAAGAATGCACACGCTGAAATGTCTCGCCTTCTATACTAATCATTGATATTATGTTGATAGTCCTAAGTATAAAGCTTAGTTTTATTACAACTGTCTCATAAACTTAACATTAACCAAGATAACTAAACAAAGACCAATGAACCTTGAAAATGAGGTCAAGGTCAGATGAACCATGCCAGGCAGACATGTACAGCTAACAATGCTTCTATACAACATATATAGTTGACCCATTACTTATAGTTTAAGAAAAATAGACCAGATCACAAAAAGTTAACACTGTGCAATGAACCGTGAAAATGAGGTCACTGTCAAATAAAACCTGCGCGACTGACATAAAGATCATAAAATATTTCCATACACCATGCAAATATAGTTGACCTATGGCATACAGTATTAGATAAAAAGACCAAAACTCAAAAACTTAACTTTGACCACTGAACCATGAAAATGAGGTCAAGGTCAGATGACATCTGTCCGCTAGACATGAACACCTTACCATCATTCCATACAACAAATATAGTAGACCTATTGCATATAGTATGAGAAAAACAGACCAAAACACAAAAATTTAACTATAACCACTGAACCATGAAAATGAGGTCAAGGTCAGATGACACCTGTCAGTTGGACATGTACACCTTACAGTCCTTCCATACACCGAATATACTAGCCCTATTGCTTATAGTATCTGAGATATGGACTTGACCACCAAAACTTAACCTTGATCACTGATCCATGAAATGAGGTCGAGGTCAAGTGAAAACTGTCTGACAGACATGAGGACCTAAAGGACCTAAATATCGTCCCCCGTCAATTATTAATTGGAATGAGTGTCGTAATATCATCCACGACTCACTCCATACTTACTGTATGAAATGGATAAAACGGGAAAAAGCTGACAAAAAATCTTTGGACTCTTTTTTTAATTCAGTAATGAAGATAGTTGATATACGTATTCAACATTTTAAAGAACATTTTACTATAAACAATAACCACAATAAACCTATTTCTCGTATCAAACATAAACTAAAAGAACTAGCCGAGGAATTTGTTTTTGTCCCGGCAGATAAAGCTGCTAATAACATTATTATTGCTTGACGTAAATTTTACATTGAGGTTCTGAAAAAGGAAATCACCAATTCACCAACATTCCAACTGACTCCATTTTCAGAAAACGAAATCTGTAACAAACATAAACTGTTAGCCACCGCTTTACAAGCAGAGCCAAATACAATGAAAGTCCCAACTATGTATTGGCTTCCGAAGCTACACAAAACCCCTTACAAATATAGATTTATTTCGTCTTCAAGCCATTGTTCAACTACTAAATTGTCTATTCTTCTTACCAGCACACTTGGTACAATTAAAAACCTGATAATAAATTGTTCAAATAAGGCCTTCGAAAATAGTGGAATAAATTACTTTTGGAGTGTCAAGAACTCGTTGGAAGTACTTGATAAATTGCATGCTTATATTGGTGATTTTGAATCTGTTCAAAGTTTTGATTTTTCTACCCTGTATACCACATTGCCTCACATTTTCATTAAGAAAAAATTCACACACCTAATTAAATGGGCATTCAAAAAATCAGAATGTGAATATATATGTTCAAACTCTTTTAGGTCATTTTTTAGTAGCAATAAACAAAAAAACTATGTTAATTGGACATGCTTTGATACTATATATGCCCTTGAATTTTTACTAGATAACATTTTTGTTTGCTTTGGAGATTCCGTATATCGTCAGATTATCGGAATTCCAATGGGGACTAACTGTGCACCACTTACTGCGGACCTGTTTTTGTATTGTTATGAGTTACAATTTATGACAAAAATAAGCAAAGACCCATCGAAACAACATCTGATAAACAAATTTAATAATACTTTTAGATATTTGGATGATATTTTGGCTCTCAATAATGACGACTTCAGTATGTATATATTAATGAAATTTATCCTGTTGAACTTACTTTAAATAAAGCTAATACTAACAATGACCACTGCCCTTTTCTTGATCTTGATATCTATATCACTAATGGAAAGCTGAATACTAAAATTTATGATAAAAGGGATGATTTTTCATTTCCTATCGTTAATTATCCGTTTTTAGATGGTGACGTTCCCTTGTCACCATCTTACGGTGTTTATATATCTCAACTTGTACGATTCGCTCGTGTATGTAACAATGTTTTCGATTTTAACGAGAGAAATTTATGTATTACTGAAAAATTATTACACCAGGGTTTTCGATATCACAAACTAGTCAAAACATTTACTAAATTTTATCATCGGTATAAAGATATCATTCGTAAATATAGCTCAACATGCAGACTTCTAAAATATAATACGTTCAGGTATTTCACATCCAATTGTTTATGGTAATATTCTTTATAAAGCACAAAGGTGTCAGTATTCACCTCAGAAACTTACAAAACCTTTGAATAGACTTATTAAGAAGGGATATAATTACGATACTGTTGTCAAGTCATTAAAGATTGCATATTTTGGCGTTAATATTGAGTCACTGATAAGGTCTTTGCATCGGAACTAAACACATTTATTCTAAAATACAGTTGTTGGCATGACACGGGTTATGTTCTTCTCATATATGTTATGATGGTATGATACTAAACCCCTAACGGGAAGGATTGTGCCTGATGTTCATATGATGAAATCATAATCTTTCAGTCAGTTTAATTGAAGTCTGGAGCTGGCATGTCAGTTAACTGCTAGTAGTCTGTTGTTATTTATGTATTATTGTCATTTTGTTTATTTTCTTTGGTTACATCTTCTGACATCAGACTCGGATTTCTCTTGAACTGAATTTTAATGTGCGTATTGTTATGAGTTTACTTTACTACATTGGTTAGAGGTATAGGGGGAGGGTTGAGATCTCACAAACATGTTTAACCCCGCCGCATTTTTGCGCCTGTCCCAAGTCAGGAGCCTCTGGCCTTTGTTAGTCTTGTATTATTTTAATTTTAGTTTCTTGTGTACAATTTGGAAATTAGTATGGCGTTCATTATCACTGGACTAGTATATATTTGTTTAGGGGCCAGCTGAAGGACGCCTCCGGGTGAGGGAATTTCTCGCTACATTGAAGACCTGTTGGTGACCCTCTGCTGTTGTTGTTTTTTATTTGGTCGGGTTGTTGTCTCTTTGACACATTCCCCATTTCCATTCTCAATTTTATGAGGACCTTGCAAGGTACGCACATACCAAATATAGTTATCCTATTACTTAAAATAAGAGAGAATTCAACATTACAAAAAATTTGAACTTTTTTTTCAAGTGGTCACTGAACCATGAAAATGAGGTGAAGGACATTGGACATGTGACTGACGGAAACTTCATAACATGAAGCATCTATATACAAAGTATGAAGCATCCAGGTCTTCCACCTTCTGAAATATAAAGCTTTTAAGAAGTGAGCTAACACCGCCGCCGCCGCAGGATCACTATCCCTATGTCGAGCTTTCTGCAACAAAAGTTGCAGGCTCGACAAAAAAAATCCATGTTATTTAAATTTGTGTTTGTTTGTATTTTCATAGTGTTCTTGTTTTCTTTTGTTGTGTGTGTATGAAATAAAACTAATTCACATTTACATGTAAGGGTGACAATACTCGGTATCTAAGAATGTTGGGACTATCATCCATTAAGTTACCATACTTTATTCCAGGGGCAGATTCAGGGAGGTCACACCCCCTCCTTTATTGAGCTAAACGTATATATGGTTATTGCATTGTTTATTTTTTTATAAATCCTGGACCGGCACAAAGTTTCAGCTCAATGCTTTAAATTTGAATCATCCTGTACAGTTCTTTGTAAAAAAATAACCCCCATCTCCAATGCTATAATTTTTTGACAGCAATTTTTCTTTTCCATATCCCTATCCTTTTGGCTTTTTTTTAAGCTGAAAATAAGTGCATCCATAAGACCATAACTGACTTATGTGCAAACATCTACATATTAGAAATACAGGAATAAAACAGATGCAGATCCACAGGATCGTGAAGAGGGGAAAAAAGGGCCCGGGTCCCTTAGCAAGCCATTATATAAGATAAGAGATAAGATAAGAATTTTATTAATCTAATCAAGAACCCATAAAGGGCATCATTTTACAACACAATATGATTGGAAAAAGCAAAACAGAAAACTAATACCATACTATAACATTATGGACAGGATCAGACCCTAACACAACATGTGTTTTATATAACTATTATATTAAATCTTATAACAATAAAATATTATATTATTTCATATATTTTGTTTACATCTGGATCTTATTTCTAAACCTTCAATTATGTAATTTCCTAGGCACATGAGAGTTGGTAAATGCTTATTTGTGAACAGCCAGAAATATTTTTTATCATTAGGTAGTTCTTTAAAATTAGTACAAAAAGTGATAACTTTATCAAATAATAATTTCCTCTGTTCATCATATAATGGACAATTTACTGTAAAATGGGTCTCATCTTCAATAGAATTTGATCCATGTGATAAGCAGTGATGACATAGACGTTGAGTTCTCTCTATGTATTTTTTACTATATCTATCTTTCTCAATTCTAAGATCATGAGCACTTATTCTCATTTTACATATAGCTCTTCTTATACTAAAATCTTTAATTGATAAATAAGCCTCCTTTACAAAGTCAGTCTTGAGGTTGAAATAATTTTCTAATTTACTATTACCTTGTGATAAGGTTTCAGATCTTTTGACCAACCAAAATGTTTTAAAACTATTACAAAGTTTACCTTTTACAAATTTAATTAATTTATTGAGCTTTGTATCTAAATTTTGTATATCAAGTGATTGAAGTACATATTTCATAGATGAATACAAACAATTAATGTTTTCTGCATCTAAAATTTTATTACAAACATAAGCATCATAAAGTAACCCTTTGTCCAACTTGTTAAGCCTGTGTACATATTTTACCATAGATATAATGACAGAAAAATAAAGAAGAAATCTTGCAACCTCTGATAACACTGCTATAGTTGAGGCTTTCTTATTTACACCAAGAATATACTTTAAATATCTGAAATGTGATTTTTCCAAATAATCATTTATGTAGATTATTATCACTGGACTAGTATATATTTGTTTAGGGGCCAGCTGAAGGACACCTCCGGGTGCGGAAATTTCTCGCTACATTGAAGACCTGTTGGTGACCCTCTGCTGTTGTTTTTTATTTGGCCGGGTTGTTGTCTCTTTGACACATTCCCCATTTCCATTCTCAATTTTATAATTCAAATAGATAATCACTTTTTTTCTTGCAAGCAGCAGAGTTAATTTTAAATGAACCCCAAATTTCACTACAATATAATAAAATTGGTTTTTTTGTGTGATCATATAAATGAATTGCAGTATCAATACTTGGATTACAAGCTGACATGGATATATATATGTTTGGAATGATACTCATTTAAAGTTTATGCTTTTATCATATATGAAGCTCTTTAAGGGAAACACTAACCCCTGTACCCTCTTAATCTGCCTCTGTAAATCAAATATTCCAAAATTTATATACTGCAACACCAATCTTTTGAACTGTTTTTATTTATTTGCATCTCATTATCCATCTGCACATGATATACCATGTACAACACATATTTATTTCATTACATGTATTTATCAATATTTGATTATAAAATTATCTCCATTTTACCATGCAGTTATATAATTTCAATGTGACAGGGCTTGAATATTAACAAGATTCATTTTACAATCTACATATTTATGGATTTTTCCCATTAGAATGATAGTAAACTACAAAACATTTTACTCTTCATTCATAAATATGTAAATCTATTGATCAACCTTACGGTTTCTAGTTATTTTATGTTCGTACAGTAATCCAATATAAAATGTGTAAAATCAGATTGATCATTTTGATGTGCAGAAATCACCAATATTTATATTCCTAAGAGAGTAACTCCTTCATCATTTCCATGTCATGTTGTGATCACTTTAATTCAGTTATACAATTTTGTACCAGATGATAAGATTGGTAATTAAACATCACTCGGATATGACATCGGAAAACTGTTCATTATATAATGCAGTGATGGATCCAGGGGGAGAGTTCTAGGGGGTTGGAACCCCCTTTAAGACGATCAAAAATGGGGACATAGAGTTGGAACTCCCCCTATATTTTGGGTTGAGACCCCCCCTTTTTCCCTCTTGAAAATGACTGGATCTGCCCCTGAAATGACAATATTAGAAAAAAGCTGAGGAAGATTTAGCCTTGATTATACATTTGTACATATACATGATATACATCTGTGCTTTCATCCTCTTATACATGGTATGACTTGATATAAATTGAAACATCAATCAGAAATGACATCTTAAAACTGTACATTATATAATGACCCTAACAGAAAAATATCTGACTAAGATTTAGCCTCGGTCATACATATATATATGTGTGTATACTTCATCCTCATATACATGTATGTTATATATATAACTTGATATACATTACTAAATAAATATACACAGAAGCATTTGATACCTTGAGCATTCCCACTTAAGTTAACAACATCTAACATAAGAACCTTTGACATCATCTAGACCTTCTGGCCTTAACAATACATACCTACTACCTGTTAAACAAGGTTTATACTAAATTCTTTCATCCAGGTGATGAATTAATATAATTTTTAAATGGCAACAAAACTCATCTCATGAAACATTAATTTGGTATAACAATGAAAAGACATTCAGTAACTTCAAATATAGAATGGATTTCCCATTGATAAAAGGAAATAAAATCTTCCTGTAGAAATATCTTGACAGATATATAAAGATATTTCAACTTATCATATTTACAAGATGTATTAATCAGTTAAGATTTAATATTCTGTTACTTAAATGTTCCATTTTTTTCCCCTCTCAACCTTTTCATATCAATGTGACAAAATCACTGTAAAATTACATTGTATACATTTTACTTACATGACTTATAATGAATGAGTTATATATATAAATATAGGATGTGAAAGTTCACTGATGAAAAACAAGATAAAAGAGGAAGCTCTCTGTATCATGTGAACATGTATCCTTCAAAATGATTGTAATTATCTAAGGGTTTTCATGAATTTAGATGCATTCATTTACCCAGAAGAGGAAATCAGAGAAAAGTTTCCCATTTATAAGTACCTTCAATTTGTCAAAGTGTGTGAAAATTGAAATATAAGAGGGTCTTATGTGCTACGATATATAAAAAAGATGTGGTAATTGATTGCCAATGAGATCATTCTCTACAAGAGACCAAATGACACAGAAATTAACAGCTATAGGACAATGTATGGCCTTCAACAATGAGCATTCAAGCCCATACAGCTTAGTCAGCTATAAAAGGCCCCAAAATCACGTCCATTCTTGCTGAAATTTCTTTCTATAATTACAAAATAAACCAGATGCTCCGCAGGGCGCAGCTTTATACGACCGCAGAGGTTGAACCCTGAACGGTTGGGGCAAGTATGGACACAACATTCAAGCTGGATAATCAGCTCTAAATTTGGATTGTGATTAAATAGTTGACACAGCATAGGTTTCTGACACAGAATGAATGTGGTCTAATGAACTTAAAATATTTTTTTTGCCTTTGAGCAATTCACTATGCTGTTGAATATTAATCCTCTCAAAAAAATGTTTGAAGAAATTTTCTTTTTATTTATGAAATCTGAAATGAGAAAAATTTAACCCCCCACCCCCATTTGTTTTCACATCCCCCTTTCCCTTTTTCCAAAACTGATCTCAATTCAAATTTCTAATGGAGTTTGCAACAATAACTATACTCATTTAAATACATCATAAAATATTAAAATGTAAAATAAAGTGCTTGTTATCACTGAATGGTAAAGATTGTTTTAATTTATCAGTTGGTAGAGAAAGTGAATATACATTGTATATTGTATAAAACACTGATTTAAGTTGATTCAACTACTATTCTGGACAAAGAAAGATAACTCCAATTGAAATATCAATTATATATCTGTATTGTATAAAACAAAGATTTAAGTTGATTCAACTACTATTCTGGAAAAAGAAAGATAACTTCAACTGAAATTGCAATTAGATATTTCTTGCTATTGCGCAATACTGAGTATTTGAAAATATTTGCTATTGCACAATACTGTGCAATTGAAGATTTCTTGCTATTGCGCAATACTGTGCAATTGAAAATTTCTTGCTATTGCACAATACTATGCAATTGAAGATTTCTTGCTATTGGTGAATACTGTGCAATTGAAAATTTCTTGCTATTGCACAAAACTTAATATAATAATTTTGGATCCTGATTTGAACCAACTTGAAAACTGGGCCCATAATCAAAAATCTAAGTACATGTTTAGATTCAGCATATCAAAAAAACCCAAGAATTCAATTTTTGTTAAAATCAAACTTAATTTAATTTTGGACCTTAATGTAGACCAATTTGATAACAGGACCAAAATTTAAGAATCTACATACACAGTTAGATTTGGCATATCAAAGAACCCCAATTATTCAATTTTTGATGAAATCAAACAAAGTTTAATTTTGGACCCCGATTTGGACCAACTTGAAAACTGGGCCAATAATCAAAAATCTGAGTACATTTTTAGATTCAGCATATCAAAGAACCCCAAGGATTCAATTTTTGTTAAAATCAAACTAAGGTTAATTTTGGACCCTTTGGACCTTAATGTAGACCAATTTGAAAATAGGACCAAAAATTAAGAATCTACATACACAGTTAGATTCGGCATATCAAAGAACCCCAATTATTCAATTTTTGATGAAATCAAACAAAGTTCAATTTTGGACCCTTTGGGCCCCTTATTCCTAAACTGTTGGGACCAAAACTCCCAAAATCAAACCCAACCTTCCCTTTATGGTCATAAACCTTGTGTTTAAATTTCATAGATTTCTATTTACTTATACTAAAGTTATTGTGCGAAAACCAAGAATAATGCTTATTTGGGCCCTTTTTTGGCCCCTAATTCCTAAACTGTATAGGAACCAAAACTCCCAAAATCAATCCCAACCTTTCTTTTGTGGTCATAAACCTTGTGTCTAAATTTCATAGATTTCTATTCACTCAAACTAAAGTTATAGTGCGAAAACCAAGAAAATGCTTATTTTGGGCCCTTTTTGGCCCCTAATTCCTAAAATATTGGGACCAAAACTCCCAAAATCAATCCCAACCTTCCTTTTGTGGTCATAAACCTTGTGTTAAAATTTCATTGATTTCTATTCACTTTTACTAAAGTTAGAGTGCGAAAACTAAAAGTATTCGGACGACGACGACGACGCAGGACGACGACGCCAACGTGATAGCAATATACGACGAAAAATTAAAATTTTTGCGGTCGTATAAAAATTTCAATGATGGCATAAACAATTTATAGTTTTATGAACATATCATTTATTAGAGACAGATAAGACTGAACTAATATACATGTTTCCTTGACACCATCAGTGTGAGCGAATAACAAAAGTTTACAATAAACCTTAATCTTTCAAATCAACTAGGTAAATGCTGGGTAATATAAACCATGAGGTCCCCCCTACTTCATGCTTTTTGGTTTTTTTACCATTCTTTATTTTTTTAACCTTTAAACTTTTCTTTAAAAGACCAAGTATCACAACAATGTAACACTTGTTAATTTAAATAATTGATAAACTATCAAATTTCATTTCTTCAGTTGTATTCAACCATTGTACATGTGATACTCAGTAGTAGTACAGGAAAAATTACATGTCACATAATTTCCCACTTAATGCTTTATTAAGTGTTTCATGATTGAAATATGATAAACACAACACTAAACTTGATCACCTCATTTTACAGTTAACATATAAGTTCTTCTAGATCTTACAATGTCTTTATGCGATCAAAAATTTTAACATTCAGTCATTGGCATACATTGTGTTTTAGATGTCTTATGGCTTAAATAAAATATATAAATGACTACCTACAACTGTACATGTACATGTATATAGGTGTCCTAGTAAATGGAAATAATTAATTGTTATTTAATTTCAAACTGATGAGCAAATATAACTATGTCAAAAGTTCAGCAATTCTTTTCACAAAAATTCTTACATCTAATTAATTTAGTGGGGTTTTTCCTTTCTTTTAGCCATAAAAAAAAGATGTCATCATGTGGTATGATTGCCAATGAGACAAGTCTCATCAAGAGACCAAATGACTCAGAAATTAACAACCATAGGTCACTGTACAGCCTTCAACAATGAACAAAGCCCATACAGCATAGTCAGCTATAAAAGGCCCTGAAATGACAAATGTAAATGTCTGTCCTTCCTCAACTAAATGTCAATTTTTTAATTGCTTCACTTTTTGCATCTTTCAAATGAATTCTTCCTTTTATTCTTTTTTTTCTTACAAATTTCTTCTGCAAGAAGTTAACTAAAGATCAAAAGAAAACAAGTATGTATCTGATTATATACACCTTGTATCACAATGACCAAACATCACTTGAGTACTTCTGAAGTACTTATCAAACATGACAAGAACATTGTATATTTAAGTTAGTGTACATAGTAGTTCACTTTATATGAAGTTCATCATAAAAGTCGTGACTTTACACATTACAAACATCAGTCAAGTGTGAGCATATATCTTCCCCCCAGATTTATAATATTTTGGATAATTATTGTGTTTATGTATTTTCCTGAAAAGGAAATCAATAGTTAGAATTCTTGCATTTAATTGTCATTTAGATAATAAGAGTCTTAAAACATTTATTACAATACATTTTTTATGAGAAAATGAAAGATGCAAATCATTTTTTTATCTAGACTTGATCAGTGATTTCACCAAATTTTTTAACACAAAACTTGAAAAATTTCCCAGAAGTACTTAATTTATTGGGGTTTTCATTTTTAAAAACTGCTAACACTTTTAAAGCTACAAATCAGTTAAAAATGATCCAAGAATGATCTGCTTTACAGCTTATCCTTCCAGAGCACCTGAAATCACTCCCCTTTTTTGGTGGGTTCGCTTAGTTTTTAGTTTTCTATGTTGTGTTTTGTGCACTATTATTTATCTATTTCTTTTTAGCCATGGCGTTATTAGTTTATTTTTGACTTATGAGTTTGAATGTTCCTCTTAAGTATCTTTCGCCTCTCTTTTACTGTTACTCTTTTAATGTATCAAAATGACCATTTGTACAAATATACTGATATGACATTGGTAATGTATGCTGATTAACAATATATTGCATATAAAACTGGTTAAGTAAATATACCAATTATTGCTTCACCAAAACTTATACAGTAGCCATGCATAAAACTACAAAAACAAGCAAAAAATAACAACACTTAAAAGTAATTAAGGTACATGTAATTCACTAAAAAAAGCGGTGCATTACGTTTGCGCGCATTACCATTACATTTGCGCGCAAAAATCATTACGTTTGCGCGCATTTTTTTGACAGGTAAAATACAAGTCATAATACTGTATTATTTATTAATTTGTTCAATTATTTACAAGTATCAGTACCCTTTCCGTTAGTCTAAGTCTCCTAAGGCACCTATTTTGAAAGAATTCAATCAAAAAATAATATTTTAGGGAAAAAACAGGTCATAATATCTATTTATTTATAAGGTGTCGGCAAAAGTTTAAGAAATCTGTGACATAGCCCATTTATCATAATTTGAACTTAAGATATAACCGGGTTTGAAATTGATTTTAGAATTCAATATGAACAATATATAATTTGAATTAACAAACTATTTTCAAAATTAATAATTGATAGTCATATCTATTATGAAAAAAACAATAAAGTATAGTCATTTATAATTTAATATATATGAATTATTATTTTTACCTGAGATTACCTGTAAAATGAATGCGCGCAAACGTAAAATATTTTAATCCCCGAATGCGCGCAAACGTAACGCGCCCCAAAAAAGTGAGGTTGAGATGGCCAATTATATTCAATGAACTGTGTAATAATAAAATAACATGGCGATAAGAAACATATATGATGAAGTATGTAAGAAGTATAACCATGAGAATTGTCTGAACAAACATTACATCATTATTATAATTACCGACAATTTTCACATCAAACAATAAATACCTTATACTGCATACACACAACACTTTTGTTCATCAATTGAGGATGCAGATTTTTAATAGGACATGTAACTTTTTCCCCATGCCATGGCATGACTTATTACATTTTACTATGATATTTCAACACAGCTTTATTTGTACTATTTATATCCTGTTCATTTTTTATCTGATTGTATATAATATATATGTATCCTTTAGGTCTAAATTGCAAAAACAAACTTTTATTCTATATAATACAACATTGTACAATGGAGATGCAATTTAAAAGATGCATAATGGTCTTGATAGGGTAGCATAATTTAGGGGAACTGCATTTCAATATTTTTAATCTGTTTTACTTAATATTGCCCCTCCCCTTTTTCCTCCATTACTGGTATTCTGTTTGTTTTTCTGTTATCTTTAAACCTCATCCACAGACCCCAAAGCAAAGTATATTTTTTTTTAAATCATTATGTGAAAAAAATTTAGAATTACTAGTACAAATGTATATACATTGTACATCATAACATCCACACATTTTTAATACATTTAGTTTGTAATTTATCCTGATGATTCAACATGCATTCATTTTAGTACAGTGTTCATCTACCCATTTCTTACTTGTACACATGTACACATGTAGAACATTTTTTGTAAATGAAGTCTCTTTTTTAGATCGAGAAACTTTAAATATAGAATAACAAAAGCACTTATTTAAAGGTATTTTTTGTAAAAATTAATACTAGATGTATTAGTTTATAGTACATAAAATTGAAAATGGAAATGGGGAATGTGTCAAAGAGACAACAACCCGACCATAGAAAATACAACAGCAGAAGGTCACCAACAGGTCTTCAATGCAGCGAGAAATTCCCGCACCCAGAGGCGTCCTTCAGCTGGCCCCATAACAAATATATACTAGTTCAGTGATAATGAACGCCATACTAAACTGCAAATTGTACGCAAGAAACTAAAATATAAATAATACAAGACTAACATTTAAGGCCAGAGGCTCCTGACTTGGGACAGGCGCAAAAATGCGGCGGGGTTAAACATGTTTATGAGATCTCAACCCTCCCCTTATACCTCTAGATAACCAATGTAGAAAAGTAAACTCATAACAATACGCACACAAGAGAAGTCTGATGTACATTGTAGTACTAGGAAAGAAAAAAAAAAACATTTCCCCTATGCACCCCCATTGAGTTCAGTAATATAAACACTCAGATTACTACTACCTTAGTTTATAAAAATTACATCACCTCATCATCATGATCATCATGTTTATTGATTGACTATGATCAGTGATGTATGAATGACATAGCTTGTAGATATATCTTTATCATCATCTCATGTTAATAGTACACAAATAGTAAGATTAATAGACACACTACTGTTTCATTAACTTCTTGTAACATCAAATAAACCTGCAGATTCCTGTTTCTAAGAACTGTGCTACCTAGCCAGGTTTAAATGCCAGAACTATTTTCGTTAAAGTTCTTTTTTATTGTGTATTAGATGATATATATAATAGGTGAAAAGCACTGAAAACATGTTAAATGAATATTGCTTTGGAAAAATAGGGACAGGAAATTAAATAAAGCATCATTTCCAATTCGCAAAATTATAATATACACATGTAAGATCTAAGAAGTTTTTTTGGTTTCTTTTTAATATCAAGTTTACTTTCTATCTGAGACATGTAAGAGTTTAAGAATTTAAATTAATTGATGACAGCACTACACAATCATGATATCATAGCTGTCCATGAACCAGCTAACAGAAAAATATCCTTTCTGTACAAATCATACTAATTTTAATAAAAAAAATATGGGATATTTTTCCTACTTCAAAATCTTTTCTAGTGTTATATATTCTTAAGAGCTTGGTCTGGCAGAGTAGAAAGTATATATGTACACTATGATTTAACACTAAAGAGCAAAGTTTCTCAATATAGATTAAATTCATTTTTGGAAAAGTAAAGAAACATGAAAATTTTAAATTCATCAAATATCCCTTAGTAACTACAACAAAAATTTTAATCAAGATGCCTGGAACGGATGAGCAGTACAATTACAGTTTAAATCAAAGTGTACAAATAACTATACGGTATAGTTATGTATGTAACATGTCAGATGCAAATAAGTTTTGTTTTAAGGGCCTTGCATTAAGGTGGTACCTAACACTATAGGGAGATAACCCTGCAAAGTCAGCTAAACATTTTAATTGCATTGTGTTGTAAAAGGAATATTAAGCTTCTCAATGATCAAAATTGGTGTTTGTCAAATTACTACATAACCAGTGTAATTTTTCTGACAAAACGGTTGGTTCAAAAATTTTAAATTTTTATATTTTTATTAAAGTCTCAAAGTAAATACTTCGACAAAATTTTATGAAAATTAAACGAGCCAAATTAATTTTAGTGAAAGTGTTGGGTACCACCTTAAGTTAGAAATCAAATGGAAATCTTGAACTAGGCTTTTGTATAGCCATTTATTTAATATTCTGATTCTTACTCCTAAATGCTGTACGCTACGCAGAGAAACAGCAAATACATGTACTATTCAAGTACTAGTGCTAAACATAAAAAGTCAATAAAAAGACTTAGTTATAAGTCAACATAGATCTTGTCTTGCTTATAATTTCTGCAATATATATACATTGCTGTACTTCATTTGTACTTGTTACAAAGTAAAATTTTTCACTAAAAATGTATCTTATAAACATAATAACGTTTTCAAATCAAACATTTGACAGGGCAAATCCAGCCATTTTAAATGGGAGGGAGAGGGGAAGGGGTCGCAACCCAGGATTAAGGGGGGTTTCTATCATTAGGTCCCCATTCAAATGCATTGATCATTCACAAAGCAAAGTTTTTTTTACTATCTATCATACATGAACATGATGAACATGTAGTTTTAAAAAAAAATGCATGTAGGTCAAGCAGTGTCAAAGATAAATATAAAAAAAAAAATCATTTAAGGGCAATAACTCCAAAAACTGTGGTTTTAATATTTGAATTGGACCAACAGTTGCATAGAAGATTTTTGTAAAAGATTAAGGATGAAAACTAACAGTTACACCAAGTGATGACAATAGTCAAATATATGTCAAAAGGGCCCTTTGGAACATACATGATACAGGTGAGCTACAAATAAGAAGATGTGTTATGATTGCAAATGACATACCTAACCAGCAAATGGTAATTATATTTTTGAAGATGTAAACAATTATTGGGCCTTCAATAATGAGTAGAACCAATATTTTTAAAAGCTTAAGATGGCAAAATGTAAACAATTCAAAAGAACGAAAAAAGATGTGTACAAAGTAACAAATATATGTGAGCACTGAACTCTCTTCATAACCTGAGAAAGTGGTGCAAGTGCATAAGGTATAAAAATATCAATGTTTACGGTTTAATAGCCTATTACTGTACATGTACTTTAACACTTTACATACCCTCATTTTTTATGCCTACATGTACCCAAAAGATTTTCACATGCACTATTTAAGAAATAATTCATGGAAGCCATAGATTGTTGGAAATTTACACATGGCCTGGGCCGTGATATTCAAATTTTATTCTAAGCACTAGCGAGGGATATTATTATGTATATCTCTTGAGTCTGCACTAAGTATAGATATATTGAAAATTTTATGACAGTGTTGTTTACAAAGCGAAAGAAGCACGTCATATTAGAATTATTGTTAGTCACTTAGTTTCAAAAACTTTTTGAAAAATAAAAAAATTTGCCCACCATGCTACTTAAATGTAAACACAAGAAGGACAAATTTACACATGCAGAGAAACACAAAGATAGGAAAACAAAACACCCCTCTACTATGAGAGACAAAGCATAATCATTGGTATAGTCTCAAATTTAGAGAACTAAAGATCATCAAAATGGGGTGATTTTCTTACATTTTCAATTATGATAAAAGGTACTGTGATGGTGGTCACTTTTTTAACTTGTTTATAATATTTATTTGGGGATATTGATTTAAGTTGGTACCATTTACAATTCCGTAACTATTTCTCCCGAGACCAACCATGGGGATATTGATTTAAGTTGGTACCATTTACAATTCCGTAACTATTTCTCCCGAGACCAACCATGTGAATATTCATGTCAGGTTTACTACATTGTACCTGTTACTTTCTGGCTGTGTTCGTTGTCCATATGAACTAAATGAGATGTCCTTACTCACCAGGTTAGGGCAATCTACAGTTTAAGTTTGAAATGAGCAGGTCATACTTTCATTTGATTCTCACAGAACTTTTACAATGACTTGTAGACTAGAATATGAATGCTGCTTAGGGTGTGCATGTCTTTTAATATGGGTTGACATCCAACATGTCCAAAGGACATTGTTCTCAGAATTTATCATTTAAAAAAAAGAACCCCTTCAATTTTACTCTTTTTCAAATCTTTTTTTAAAGAATAGGACCCTAAATGCAAATGATGTTGATATATAAACAATTGCCTGACAACTTAAAAAAACTCTCTACATGTACAAATGTATACATATTAAATCAGAGTATTGATAAACATTACATTGTACCTGCATGAAAACTGCATTTTCTATTGGGTAATGCTGATTTTATTGATAATAAAAAAAACTATAAGTACTTGATAAATTGCATGCATATTATATTGGTGATTCTAAATCTGTTCAAAGTTCCCTATATACCACTTTGCCTCATATTCTTATTAAGAAAAAATTCACATCCCTAATTAACTGGGCATTTAAAAAGTTAGAATGCGAGTACATATATGACATATGTTCAACTCTTTTAGGTCATTTTTTAGTAGCAATAAACAAAAGAACTATGTCAATTGGACATGCTTTGATACTATATATGCGCTTGAATTTTTACTTGATAACATTTTTGTTCGCTTTGGAGATTCCGTATATATCGTCAAGTTATTGGAATTCCAATGGGGACTTACTTATTGCAGACCTGTTTTTGTATTGTTATGAGTTAAATTTATGACTAAAATTATCAAAGACCCATCGAAATAACATTTGATACAAAAATTAACAATACTTTTAGATTTGGATGATATATATATATACATGATATATTGGCTCTTAATAATGACGACTTCAGTATGTATACTAAAGAAATTTATCCTGTTGAACTTACTTTAAATAAAACTAATACTAACAATGACCACTGCCCTTTCCTCGATCTTGATATCTATATCATTGAAAGGAAGCTTAATACAAAACTTTATGATAAAAGAGATGATTTTTCATTTCCCATGTTTCCTATCGTTATTTATCCATTTTTAGATGGTGACGTTTCCTTGTCACCATCTTATGGTGTTTATATATCTCATTTGTTTGATTCGCTCGTGTTTGTAACAACGTATTAGATTTTAACGAGAGAAATTTATATATTACTGAAAAATTATTAGACCAGGGTTTTCGATATCACAAACTAGTCAAAAAATTTACTAAATTTTATCATCGGTATAAGGAAATAATTCGTAAATATAACTCAGCATGCAGACATCTTATACGTTCAGGTATTTCACATCCAATCTTTTATGGTAATATTCTTTACAAAGCACAAAAATGTCAGTATTCACCTCAAAAGCTTACAAAACCTTTAAACAGACTTATTAAGAAGGGATATATAGTTACGATACTGTTGTCAGGTCATTAAATAAAATTGAGAATGGAAATGGGGAATGTGTCAAAGAGACAACAACCCGACCAAATAAAAAACAACAGCAGAGGGTCACCAACAGGTCTTCAATGTAGCGAGAAATTCCCGCACCCGGAGGCGTCCCTCAGCTGGCCCCTAGATTAAAGATTGCATATTTTGGCTTTAATATTGATTCACTTACATGTATAGGGTCTTTGCATCGGAACTAACTACATTTATTTAAAAAACAGTTGTTGGCATGACACAAGTTATGTTCTTCTCATATATTTTATGATAGTATGATACTAAACCCCTAATGGGAGGGATTGTGCCTGATATTCATAGAATGAAGGCATAATCTTTCAATCAGTTTAATTGAGGTCTGGAGCTGGCATGTCAGTTAACTTCTAATAGTCTGTTATTATTTATGTATTATTGTCATTTTATTTATTTTCTTTTGTTTCAGCTTCTGACATCGGACTCGTCTTCTCTTGAACTGAATTTTAACGTGCGTATTGTTATGCGTTTCAGTGTTCTCCCCAGGATTTTTGGATAGCGCTGTGGTAAGCGAGTGATTTTTAACAATTCTCGGTAACTTTGTTGTGGGGCGCGGTTGGTTGGTAATTGACGGTTTACTTTTCTACATTGGCTAGAGGTATAGGGGAGGGTTGAGATTTCATAAACATGTTTAACCCAGGGCTTCCAAAACGGTCATATACATGTATTCCGGACATTTGATTAATGTCCGGTAAAAGTCCGGCTGGGCAAAGCATGAAACGGTCATATACATTTTAGTTTTCAAGGCTTTTTCGGTCATTTTAACATAATTCACTATCTTTTTGACCCAACCTTTTGCCTTTAACATCTACACATTTTCAGTGATAAAAGTGACATGATGATTAATTACTATCAAAACAACCCCCACTTCAAAACTTTCTAATTTTAATCAAGGCTAATTAGTTGTTGGACAGGTGATATCTACCTGTTCAGGTGACAGGTAAACTATGTTCAGTACCGGACATCGTATAAATTGATCGGTCTATTCACAATTATTTTCTTACATTTCAGCGGTTTGTAGCTCATTGATTTAGTCCTAAAGATTAAAATTATAACATGTATAAGAAATTAGTTTATCTACATGATTTGATAAAAAAAATTAAAAGGTTTAAATGAAAAATCGTCAGAACTACGTCGAATGAACTAGAACACGTGTGCGCATGTGCAAAGGTGGGAAATTTAATTATACATCCTTCATTTCTTCAAAATCCTAAAATTATCATTGATACCTGTATCTAAACGTTCATTTCAAGCATTTTGTTGAAGAAATAGCGTGGAAAGAGCTTCTTCACTCAGTCATGCTTTGCAAACGTACACGAATTTTACGTATCCGTTTATGGTCCATGTTTTACCATTGTCAAGTCAACATCCAGTGATTTTAAAAACGAAAATGAAGTTTTTGACATGTCATTTTGCACAAATAAAGAGTCTAGATGGCAGATATGAGCACAATGATGTGCACACTTTGAATGATGCACTGCCAATTTAACAGTTTACATCCAAACATCCAAAACAAAGTAAAGTTTAATCGTTTTTTAATCTAATGTCATTATCATTGGAATGGCCATCTGATTACCATTATTGCCTTTTGTGACTTAGTCTTAAGGGATAAAAAATCGGGATCAGATATAAAATGTCTGGCTGGCTCAAATGTTTTTTGGAAGCCCTGGTTTAACCCCACCGCAATTTTGCGCCTGTCCCAAGTCAGGAGCCTCTGGCCTTTGTTAGTCTTGTATGATTTTTAATTTTAGTTTCTTGAATTCTTGTGTTTAATTCGGAGTTTAGTATAACGTCCATTATCACTGTACTAGTATACATATTTTTTATGGGGCCAGCTGAAGGACGCCTAGGGGTACGGGAGTTTCTCGCTACATTGAAGACCCATTGGTGGCCTTTGGCTGTTGTCTGCTCTATGGTCGGGTTGTTGTCGCTTTGACACATTCCCCATTTCCTTTCTCAATTTTATAAATTTGAGATATTACCATGATTACTGAAATTTTGAAATACAAAATGTACTTATCATGCTTATAGATTACCGTTGACCATCTCAACGAGATTGATTTTCTTGCTTGAGCCGGTACGAATAAAGCGAGAAAGCAATCGAGTTGAGATGACCAATGATAATCTGTTTATCGCTATTTTACCAATGACGATTTGTTGTCAATTTCATGTCAATTTCATTAGCAACGCCACATGCTTTCTAAATTTCTAGCGATAATTTTCCATCTCAAGCGAGTAGCATGATATGAAAAATTATCACAAAAAAAGATCAAAGGAAAAATGCCCAAAATAGCGATAAATTTGTGTATCTAAATATTTGTACTAGAGAAATAATATTGGTACTACTATTTAAACATTCTGAAAAAAATAAACAATATCAGAATTATATAGCATACCTGAAACTGACTGGTCAGTAATTTATACTTTATTATGTTTGTTTTCTTAAAACTGACTTTTCTATTTATAGATTTTTCAAAGAATTTTAAAGCACATGACGATCAATAATCAGACCGGATTTTGTAAACATGGGGTGATGTTTAAACTTTAGGGAGTCATCACTTAAAATAGAAAAATATCTCAACAAGTCAGTCCTGATAAACAAAACCTAAGTGGTTGATATTAACAGGGTCACAAATTGACAAATCAGTGCCGGTGGATACATTTTTTGCTTGACAGGACTTGAAACGCCCATATATGTATTTTACTAATTTTGGAACCTAAACTATACTGCCTGGATAACACATTTTATTTAAAGGCAAAGATAACGATGACTGCATTTTTAATCATGCTGCATATATCGCATATTTATACATACCCGATTACAAAGTGTCAATTTTCTGTAAACAATAGTTGACCTGTTCAAGGGACATAATCAGAATGTTGCCGGAAGTTGATTATGAGGTCTATACAATTACTTCAATGTCACTACCAAATGTAGAATACTGCAACGGACATCCCTTTTTTTTATCACTAATCTATCGTATTGAGTGACTTTGCAAGTCAAAACACTTGAAAAGGTGTGGTGTATACTTTTATCTAATTGTATACAATAATATGAAGAATTTTTTTTTTATAAATTTCACCAAAAAAAACCTCATAAATTTCACCCAAAAAAAAATTACACCGAATTACATTTCGGCCAGCACTGAGTAAACGCATCAGCTAGAGTGAACATTATCACGGAAGACATGCCTCATTTCGCATGATAGGTATGCTATCAATATCAGACAGAGGAAATAATGTGAATAAATGTATAAAACTAGAAAAAATGATGAAAAGGTAAACTGAGGAGGCTTTAATATTTAGATGTAATTGTTTTATGCCCGCGTCACACTGTCCCGACTTTTACGCCGATGGCAACACGATAATGGAAATTTTCAAAATCGGGACTAATCGTATCCAGATCGGGCTATTCGTAGTGCCATCTTTAACCATCGTAGAACCATCGGCCACTTTTTCTAGCCTTCGGGGACAACTTCGGGAAGGGCTATAAATTTTATAACATGTTAAAAAATCCCCGAAGGTGCGTCCAATGTTGAGGGTTCGTATTGAGTTCGTATCACCGTCCTCACCATCGTAATGTCACCGGGAATGCATCTTTTCACATCGTATTGCATTCGTGTTTCCATCGTTTCCATCGGGCAGTTTTGACATTACGATGTCTACACGAATGAATCACGAAGATACCCGAAGGTCTTACGATGGCAACACGACTTCGTGAAGACCTCGTAATCCCGTCGTGTTGCAATCGAATAAAAGTACGAAGGCGACAAGATGGAACTACGACGGCAATAAATCCAGCTAAATGTAAGTTAATTTTCGCGCTAAAATACATTTAAAGTGCCATGCCCGATATGCACTGGTCAGTCTAATACGACAGTTAAGAAAGACGTTCACAAAACATGGAGCTCATATCATATGATTCTATGAGAACAAGAAAGGAAACATCGTTGTTTCTATTAATTCAAATGGAACAAGAAGAGCAGCTATTACAGGCTCAGGATTTATTTTTACAAGTAAAATATTATTTTTTGTCAATTTTTCATATCAAGTAACATAATGAAAATTATAAACGCGCCTCGTACACCAACACTGCAGGTACACGTATATAGGGAAACCAAATTTTTCTTCATTATTCTGATTTTTTATGTATCGTCTGAGTTGTTGTCACACGAATGTTTACTCAATAACCATTTTGTTTTCTATATGTCATATTTTGCCGCATTTGTTGCTTTCCCCACATCCTTCTTTTTGTCTATATTATTATGATATTCTCCTGGAAAGAGCTCTTTTTGAATAAAAGGGATCAACGAACCCATTACCTTACCTTTAAGATAGATCAGTAAACATGGGCATAATTATGGGTGATTATTCAGACTAGTGCACATATTTTACAGTTCAAACAAAGCAATGCCGAGCGTGGCATCCCCTCGTATGTAACATATTGGGGACAAATATGGACACTTTATTTGTATATGACACATTGTAAATTGAATATGCATATTTGATACATAAACTATTTTTTTTAGAAATCAACCAAAACATTCAGTAACTGGAAATACCTTTAATATTGTCTTTAGAACCAGCATGTAAAAAATGAGCAACCAATTTCCTGTGTATTATGCTATTTCAAGGAGAAAAAACAAGTCCATCTGCATGACCTTGACCTTTAGCCTTGAACGTAAAAAATGTCAGATCATTACAAGGAGGAACAATATACCAAATGTGGTTAAAATCTTTTGACGCATATTGAATTTAGAGTGTCCACAAGGATGATATTGCCTTGTATTACAACTGCCACTGTGACCTTGACCTTTGAACTTTAAAGTCATTAGCGCTTAAGATATTCTTAACGAGTAACACCATACCAAGTTTTGAGCATTTTGGTTCTAGAGTGTCCATAACAATTTTATCTACACGCAACTTACATGTAGTAGGCGAGGGGATAATAACTAAGTTTTATAAGAATTAGACAAAACGATCGATTTCCCGCCATGCATGGCAGACTTGTACATAAACGATATGTTGTCGAAATTCTGTTCGTATCTTTTAGACATCGTATGGCCATCGCGCCATCATCGTAAACCATCGTACAGCCTTCGTAATCCATCGTGTAGCCTTCGTTGTCCATCGTGTAGGCTTCGGCTGAGATATGAAGCTTAAATACCCGTCTTCGGTTAACCTTCGTATGTCCATCTTTTGCTATCGTATATAATTTTGGCACATTCGTATAGACTTCGTTGTTCATCGTACTTGCTTCGGTCACTTTTTGGTATTTTAACGAGATCGGGACCAACTTCGTACGAACTTACAATTTTCGCATTCGGGTGTCCATCGTATATAAAAATCGGGACAGTGTGACGCGGGCATTAACCAAATAAATCGAGAAGACCGCAACATGTATTGTAATCATTCAAGATGGCCTATATACAAGAAATTATTGTGTTACCGAACTTGTTTTCTTGCTACAAGTATAAAATACGAAAATTTATTTTACATTCCTTTTTGAAAGTTTTACTTTCTGACTTATCTCTCATTAAATGACTAAGTTGAAAATTAGGTCCAAATATGAAAATAAAAGACTTGATATTTGTTAAAACAGTCTCTATAATTCAACAAATTGCGTATTTTTCTTTATTCAAACAAATGTTCTTACACATTTATTGCAAAGCTGTCTTATAATTTACAAGTTTAAGCAAAGATCTAGACCGTTCGTATACTGCTAATTTACAACCAACGATGGCGGTACACAGTTAAGCTACGTAAATGGTTAATATCTTGTGAATAATCACGTCAATTTTAAACCGAAAGCAAAAACTTTTAAAACCATATCTATGTTCCACATGCACTTGTCTCATAATTTTTTTCTCCTATATACCTTAACGTGTTATACTAAGGTATATATAGGGGGTGAAAATTCTGAGACAAGTGCCTGTGCTATGTTCACACAAACTAATGTTTTACTCACAAAAATCTTTTAGTCGGTAGTGAACCGTTGTTTAATCTGTGGGACAGCAATATGACATGATAAAAGCTCAATCATGCAACAGAGAGTGCATGTTTTGCTTTAACTTTGAAGTCAGTGCGGATAATTGGAAGAGTTGACTAGTTAGAGTAAAACTAATCATGTAATCTGATAAAACATGGTCCTGGAAAAAGCTCTTTTACCCATGCTTTTTTATCAAAACTTGAGGACTCATTGGCGTACTGTTGAATTTGTCGATGTTATTCAACGGTCCTGTCGATTTAGACGAAACTAATCGAATTAATTAACACCACACACGATCTTTTAATGCCAAATAGATGTATTCAATAAAATTACTATACTGTGAGGTATATAATATAAGAGTAGTTTACGTATGCTGCCCTCCTGCAACCATATAGTCTCCTCATTTTATATTAGTACATATTAACTACTAGCTGCTATTAATATATTATATGGATAAGATAAGTATTGGGATAAATAAATGCAAAGAGACTATGTTTTAGAATAAAAAAAAGAATAAAAACAAAAAACAAATTTCACTCGCCGGTATATTGTTTACATGCAAATGTTTGAGAACTATTTAATGTAAACATTTATAAAAAGAATTTGTAAAATATGAATAACAAGATAACACTGTTTTGGCTATCATTCACTTACTGATTCACGTACAAAGACGATGAAGTTTTTTTTTATTATATTTATTAAATACTGGAATAAAATATCAATACAGAAATATAGTTCTCTTGTCTTCATGCGCCAACAAACAGAGACAATCTAGTAAAATCAGTGCCTCCTGTAGGAGATTGTCATCTTTTATCATCTGGCTCAGAAGAACGCGAAGAATAACTGGGTCATCCAATCCGATGTCGCGTGCTGTCTTGCGGTCTGGTGGTCCACTTAAAAGTCCATACCGATTGACCAAATCTTGTGATAAGATAGCATGTCTTTCTAAAATATAGCCGTACTTAGATAGTGCCTTGATTACGTAATCAAATCGGTACCGCATCTCTAATTCCTTTTTAGGATTGAATTGTCCGGTTCTATCAGTAGCTTCCTTTCGTATCATAGCACCCATATTGCTTATAGTGTAACCATAGAAACGACGCCTTTTGTCATCGGAACTTTCTGGTGTATACTTCCATGTAAAAACATACTCCAAAATCCTTCTGTCCAACTGGAATGCTACTTCTCCAATAATACGTTTGTTCGGACGGATCCTTAAAACTCTTTGACGATGTTGGTCCGTGTAAGCTGGTTTCAGGCCAATGATCTGGTCTACTGGCCGGTGCAACACGGAAACGCCTGAAAAAAGTCAATGCAACGATTTCTTATTAATTTCTGTGTGTCTTGCCCAAATATAATTAGACAATAACAAATATTTATTAAGGGGTCTACAACATGCACTTTCCATTTAAAACAGATTAAGAAAAAAAAATCCGTTAAAAGACGAATTCGACCTAAGGCAAAAACATGAAATAAATATAATAGGGGTGAGACGAGAACGACGTATAATTGTAAGGTTACAAGAAGTATGATCAAAGAGTCATTGTCGAATAGAAAAAAAAACCATTCCAATGAACTTAAACAAATACTTGGAGTACACTGCAGATTTTATAAAACAAAAATATCATAAATATTAAGGTAAAAAATAAACAGAAGAAATATTCAGTGGGTGCGAATTGATATTTTACGGACGGTAAAACGCACGGACATGCGATCGATCTTTAAAACGAAAACTTTCCGAGTAACCAAGTACTAAAAATATCTAGTTTAACTTCGCAATGTTCTAATGTGCTTGTCCGATTTTCAGAACCCTCGGAAGAGATTTTCTGTAGTCTTAATCTTTTCGTACTTCGTTTGGTGACTTTAGAATCACTAAAGACTGTTTTGCATTCACTCATTCAAATTCGTACGTTCAATTAATACATGTGTATAATTATCAACATTGAGTCAAATAGTAGACAGTAATATCATTACCATATCTATATATAATTTGAAGGTTGTTACACTGTTACTTGTATTGGTGACCTAAACTACGCATGAAAAAAATATAAATTCATCTCGACTTCTTTATTGTGTTCTACCACTTATTGTTCCGTGTATATAACCATATACAAATAAGATGTGGTAGGATTGCCAATCAGATAACTATACTACAGAGACAGTAACGAAAATATAGTCCCATTACCACAATTCAAGAAATTATAGTTACTTTTGTAATGAATTATATAAAAATAATGGAACCTATGATTTTTGGAGTGTTTAAAACTCTTAGGATTATATAAATTACATGCTTATTATGTTACTTTCGATTTACAGTTATGCATTTTTTTTAAGTCTCTTAATTAGTACACTTCCACACAATCTTATCTACCAGAAGTTTTACTGATTTTTGTAAATGGCCCTTTGAAAATTTGATTGCATGCAAATTCTTTTTTTTCTTTTTTTTCTTTCAGTTTTATTATATTTTGTACCCACCTGTTTGAGGACTCGGCTTTTGTGTTTTTTGTGGTGAATTCATGCTCTGAAGGGTATTATCTATAAACCAAACAAAGGTATTATGTTATTGACTCTTAAAACAATTAATAATTGTGCATTCTATACATTACTTGAACTGATATTATACTGTTGGATTATTGCATATTTTACGAATAATAAAGACCAGCATTCGTGCAGCAACGTCTTCAGCGTATGGTTAATCTTACAAAATATCAGGAAAATCTTAGACCTTACGAAAATTTTACCATTTTCATGTTAAAATCCATTAGTGAATGTAGCACTGACACATTTTATTACGTTCTGTACGGAATATCATAAAAGAAAAACTATTGAGGTACGAATTCACAACACAAAATCACCGCACGCACTTGAAAAAAGCAAAGTAATCACGCACATAAAAACAAAGTAACCACACACATGACTTAAAAACGCAAATTTAAATCATGCATGCAAAATGCAAAGTAACCATGTACAAAAAAAAAAAAACAGGGACAAGAAAAAAGCAAAATAATCAGCAAATGAAAAGCCAAAAGTACATTAATAAAGCAAAGTAACCATGTACCTGAAAAATAAATCAACATAACCACGGACTTGGAAATAGCGAAGTAACCACCGACATGAAAAACGCAAATTTTAAGTAACCACGTACATGAAAGAAGAAAAGTTACCACACTGAGACATGAAAAAGGGCAAGATAACGGCGCTTTTATTGCTTTTCTTCATTTTAAGAATCTCCATTTATATACAATAACATAATAGGAATTTTCATAAGTTACCATTTATGTTGTGGCTTATGTATATGATTTGGGGTGATTTCCGGACTTAAAAATTAAAACAAATGAGAAAAAAACATTCCCATGCTTATTTTAGGAATCGCGTTTATATTGTTGCTCTTAAAACCAACAACTGTTGGGTATTCGGTAAATCTTATATAGTTGTGCTTTCAAATCTTCAACGTAGAATTATACCTTGATATTCATACTGTGAACTCCTCCCGCCTTTGATTGGTGTTGATGCAGCCACTGGTTCTCCGAGTCTAGTCCTTCCATCACTACGGATAGAATCAGCAGCCTCGGTTACAATGTGACTGCCATAACCTTCGCTTCCAGATCTCTGATTACTGAAACCGGTTTGTTCTGCTTTCATTCCCTGATAGTTTGATATCATTTCTGGTGGTTGATATATCAAACTATTCCATTCCTCGTTTTGGTTGACTGCTGATATATTTGGGGATGGTACGGTTATTTGAACACGCGGATTTATAGTTGACTGGTCAATCTGTATATATTGGTCATTTCTAATAGCTGGCTCTCTGTTATGAGATTGCTGATTGAGCGTATTATTGCCGCCAAATGAAGGTACGCCTTGTGGCATAGGGGATCTTTGTCCCGAGGGTGACTGTCTTCTTGACATTGTAGGAACTAATGGTTCAGCTACTGGAATTCCTTGTGCTATTGGAGATCTTTGTCTAACATTCGGATCTATACGTGGAGAGAGTAGTTTAGTTGGCATTGAAGAAGCCCTTGGTTGCAGATTTTGTTGCTGCGGTAAAAATATAGCATCGGTATCATCAACGGACTGATGACCTAACTGATTCACTGTATTATAATATTGCTGCTGAGGGAGTGATTCCGCTGTTTGATACCCTATTGAAGTGTTTATCAAATTTGTCTGTTCTTGTCTAGCTGGCGAAATGGGTCTAAATGTATTTTCTGCCGAACCAAATTGTGAATCAGCTTGAAATTGTGGTCTGTTTCGAGGATCAGCAGACGCATTTCGTTGCTGTGGACGAAAAGGCGATTGCGGTTTAACCGTTTGATTTTGAACGGATGCTTTGAGTTGATTAATATATTGACTTTGTTGTGATGTTGGTTCATTTTGATAGGAAACTGTGCCTGTTATTGCTGCACCGGGAGCTGAACTTTGTTCGTAATAACTTCGGGAAGATGTGCAGCAAGTTTCTTTCGTTCCTTGACCAAATCTTGAAAATGCATCTAAAATGAACAAATATAATATGTAATACTGAAAATACTGTGGATTGGACTATTTTCGTTGAACATCAATTTTCTCGGATTTCGTGGGTTCAGGTGAACCACAAATTACAGTGTTCAACGATATACAAATTTGCCATTGGTTGTATGCAGACTTTGACAAAACCACGAAATTAAATATCCACGACTGTCACAGTGTAAGTTTTCCACAATCTACGAAAATTGGTATCCACAAAAATAAAGAAATCCACAGTTACAGAACTCCATTACAAGGCCGGCATGTACTTCTGGTAATACATGAACTAGAATACAATCAAATGCTTCTGTTTTTCAGGGTTTTACTCAAACCGGCATATTAATAATTAAAGAGCGACGAAACTAGGGCTGACGTTGACAATTCAGCAATGCAAAAATCAGGTTGTTTTAAAAAGCTGACACAAGAGCGCTCCAATCAACTAAATTTGCAAAATTTTATAACAATCTAGAGTGAAGAGGGATGTCTACTTCCACTCATTCTTCACAAAAATAACTATAGAGATTCAATCAACCCTCTCAGAGCAACAAACTTCTCGAATCTGTAGTGGAGTCCGGATCATTATAGGACTTCAGGGTCAAAGTGAATACCATCTCCTGGACCCAAACACCTCTCGACTAGACAGTAGGATAACCAGTGTATGTATAGTTGAAATTACGCTAATTACTCTATTGTAAATACTATCCAGTTTTTCTGGACCTCAACTCCTCCCCAGTTGAGTGGCCTCCTGTCTGTTTGAGATGCGACCAATATCAATTACACTTCGACTCGTTACCGGGAAAAAGGAAAAGAATTGGATGACTTCGTATACTATACAGAACAGTCTTAATTCGCAGACGTATTAGTATAGAACAGAGTAATATTCACGACAGGTTTTAACTTCTCGTACTGAATTTTGCATGTAGCATTGGCCACTGATCGTTATTATTTATGATTCAATCAATCACTTATTTGAAATCCACGACACACAAGCTAACCCATTCTGCTTAAACATGAGGATGAAAATATATGACATTTCATTGTTAAACTTCATATCATTTCATTTGTATAATACCATATATTTACACTTGAAGTGAAACATATGTTTAAACAAACTTTTTTTTATAATTTTGATTTCATTGTTAAACTTCATATCATTTCATTTGTATAATACCATATATTTACACTTGAAGTGAAACATATGTTTAAACAAACTTTTTTTTATAATTTTGTCGATTTTGTTTATTCGACTTTTTTTAAGTTTGCAAAAACTTGTTTATTTAGGATATAAAAAAAAAACGTTTTTATGTTATTTCAATTTTGTTAATTGTTATTATCAGTTTGGAACGTCGATGTGTATAAGTTAAATGGTATAAATATACAAATGTACTTGCCTTCAAACTTTCTACAGAGGCTGTCATCGGTCCAAGTCAAAACAGCATTGAGAACATTTGCAGTTTTCAAAGTTGCGTTATTTTTCACCGTTACCAAATAATTTTTCAAAAATGAATTCTCCTTCAGAAGTCGATCATTTTCTCTCAGCAAACTTATTATGTATTCAGATTGATTCCGGTTATCACTTGCCATACTAACAAAGCTACATCGTTATAACTGGAAATAAATTTTCGAAGCCACGGTCGCGTTAGTAACAATTGAAGTCGCCGACGTCGTCACAGACGTTATTGTTGGTGCACTGAATGGATTAAAAGATGCAAAATATACATAAAAGTTCCAACGACAAAAAAGTAAACCCTATAACCGACTTTCGGTAAGTCACATGCAATCGGTAACACAGTTTATAATATACAAAATTCTGCTCTTCACGATAGCCAAAACCATTGTTTAATAGCAATTAAAACAAATAAAATGCCATAGCATTTTCACGTACGAAATTTAGATAAGTGAATTACATTGCATCGCTTGGTTGAAATGCTATTAAATAAAATCATCAGTATAAAAACCCATTATAAATGGGAACTGGTAAAGCAGGCGTCCAACATACAGAAATATAGAAAAAAATCATTAGTTTCCTCAATGTTAGTCACACTATATTATAATGTGGAAAACTCTTTCTCTTCGCGAAGTCCAGTGAGTGGTGTAAAGTTCTAGTTCAGATTGTGGTGTAAAGTTCTAGTTCAGATTGTGGTGTAAAGTTCTAGTTCAGATTGTGATGTAAAGTTCTAGTTCAGATTGTGGTGCAAAGTTCTAGTTCAGATTGTGGTGTAAAGTTCTAGTTCATATTGTGGTGTAAAGTTCTAGTTTAGAAGGGTGGAATACCAAAATATGAAAGCATAAAACTTGCATAGTTATGTTAGTTTGTTTTCAAAATTCATATTAAATAAACTCAGCATAGATACCAGGGTTGAAATTTTAAAACAGTTTAGTTCTCTTTTGAATCCATTACTGAAAAAAAGCCAGTTGACTCATTCATAGCACTGTGCGGTAAAATGTTTTTATTATACTTTTGTGAAGATGTTGTTTATAACTGTAGCAAGTTTAGTCCATGGTCATAATAAGCTAAATACAAATTTTAACCAACTAATCTCCGTTTTCAAAGATTAAAACCAACAAACACAACACAAAATAAAACAAAACAAATTAACTTCAATTATTTACCCTAGCAAAACGGTTGAAATGTAAGCTCGACAGGACTATAACGTTATGTCTGTCACATTGTTTATCCAATTGTCTATGATATTCCTATTTATTTTGTTATCTTACCCAACATACCTTTTACTACCACAAATGTGTCCGACCGCGAAAAAAAATCTATATTTATATAAAAGATAGCCGACATTTTATATGAACTGACGACCTTCCAAAGGACAACTTTAAAAGATGTCGACCAGTCGCTTCACACTCTATTATTATTATTCATCATTTTGCTCACAAAAGGTAAATCTATCTTATTTCTAACCAACAATCGGTGATTTAAAACGAAAACACGTTCATACCTTCCTGATTCCCCCTTAAACTTGTGTATATCTAAATCTGAATATGTTGACAATCACAAGAGTTCATTTTTAAATTGTTAAAGACAGATTTTTGTTATCACCGATCAATAAGGTTAAGGGTGTATGCAAAAACTAGTGTAAATATTTTGAAATTCCTATCACTGTGTTGAAAAGTATGAAAGACATGCATTTGCAAGCGACTGTAACAGACAAATTAACATAAATCTATAAGATTTTGAAATCCCTCAACCCTTCGGACAATGTCGCAAATTTTGCTTCTTCTGTTACAAAAAGTTAAGTAAATGTTGCTTTCCTTAACATCTAGCGGTAAATATTTTTTAAATTGTTTCCTTTTTTCTACATACTTAGGATTTATCGACTGAACGTGTCATCACTGTAAATTTTACTGAGGTGACTTACTGGAAGACTTTAGAAGTTAGGGGCATATCCAGGTTTTGAGGTTAGGAGCTTGACCCTTATAATGATGACGCCTATGGATGCGACCTCGCTTTGACCACTTTACTATATGTATGCAACATGTTGCGATATCCCTGACAGCGGTTGGGTTTAAATTTAACGATATAACCGACACATCTACAATTAAAAGACGGGGTATCCAATATAAAAGTTTATTAGGTCTTTCCACCTTTCCGTGGAAAGACCTATTGGATTTCTTCTGATTATTATTAGGTCTTTCCACCTTTCGTGTGGAAAGACCTATTGATTTTGTTCTGATTATTTTTTTTTTCTTCCGCCTAATTTTTTTCTTGCGGTGTAAAAATGTTTCAAAAGATGTCGCTTAGTGTTTTTGTATATGAGATCATACAGTCTATATGCTTTTGAAACTCACCCTGTTTAACCAGAGACATATATACACATATATGTCTCTGGTTTAACCGAACACTTTTCTTTGTAAGAGTTATCTCCCCAAACACTGTTTTTCTTGTTATCAGATCTCCTACGCAACCGTAAAAGAAAGCGACAAATTTATTTTTCCAAATTGCTCGTTATATCCTCAGGATGTTACGTTTTATTTTGACCGAAGCTTTACGAAGACCCCATATGAGAGTAATTTCCCCTTTTGTATTGAAATAAGTGAAATAAATTTGTAACTGGAAAACCATAAGTGATAGAGGCCTAGGGTCTTTTGATTTGAGGGCCTTGCTCAAAAAGTATGAAAATGAGGTCAAGGTCAAAGGTCAAGGTCATGTTCAAATTTTTGATTTTGGGTTGTTATCTCTTATTTTAAGAAATCATACAAGATATCGACAAAATATTTTCACACAATTGTTAGTTGCGACATGTCGTAACATGTAAATTTTACTTAAAAGGATACGTAACATTTAATGCGAGTTTTGCCCCCTTTTATATCTAATATTAGTTGTATGGTAATATAACTCATTAACAATATAAAGTAGAGGCCTAGAGTCTTTTGATTTGAGGTCCTTGGTTGATGACCTTGAAATTGAGCTCAAGGTCATAGGTAAATTCAACGTTCTAGTTTTTGACCTTTACTTTTTCCTCTTATATATACATGATAAAGCCATGGGACTTTTGGCAAAAGGTTGCAAGCAATGTGACCTTGAAAAAGCCAACCGGAAGTGACCTTTTGTAAACCGGAAGTAGCCATTTTTTGTACTAATTTAATGTAAAAGTATATAGAACCATCTATTTTTGGAATCAGTGTCAAATAAACTATCAAAACATACCGGAAATAACATCTTTTAAACCGGAAGTAAAAAATGATCTCCCTTATGTATATCTTTTTGTATAGAAACCATATATTTTTGGAATCAGCGTCCAATAAGCTGTCATTTGACGCTAAAATTGACATTTAAAACCGAATTTTAATATTTTCATATAAAAAAGATCCTTACTGGTGGAAAGACCATCAATGGTTCTCTGAACAATTGGTTTTTAATTATTATTATTTTTTTTTTTATTCTTCCGCCTAATTCTTTTCTTGCGTAGTATTGATGTTTCAAAAGATGTCGCTTAGATATTTGGAATATGATATCGTAAAGCGTATGCACTTTTAAAACTGACCACTGCGTAACCAAATACTTTACGTTGTAAGAGTTATTTCCCCAAACACTGTTTTTCTTGTGGCCACTACTCCTTCGCAACCATAAAAGATTACGACAAATTTATTTTACCAAATTGCTCGTTACATCCTCAGGATGTTCTGTTTTATTTTGACCGAAGCCGTATAGAGACTCCATATGAGAGTTAGTTCCCCTTTTGTATTTGAAATTTTGAAATGTATTTTAAACTGGAAAACCATAAGTGATAGAGACCTAGGGTCTTTTGTTTTGAGATCATTGGTCCAAAAAAATGAAAATTAGGTAAAGGTCAAAGGTCAATGTCATATTCTAAATTTTGATTTTGGCCTATTTTCACTAATTTTCATTAACCTTATAAGATACCGACAAATTATTTTTACTAAATTGTTAGTTGCGACATGTCGTAACTTATATATTTTGGTTAAAAGGGTGTGTAGACATAAAATGGGAGTTTTTGCCCCTCCTATATTAAGAATTAAACGTAAAGTGATATAACTCATTAACTATACATATTACAGACCTAGGGTCTTTTTATTTGGGGTCCCTGGTTTATGACCTTGAAATATAGGTCAAGGTCATCAGTAAATTTGACGTTCTAGATTTTGACCTTTGCTCAAAATTCATATTTATACATCATTAAGCCATAGGAACTGACATTTTCAACTGAATTTTAATATTTTCATATCAAAATAGATCCTTATTGGTGGAAAGACCTTCAATTGTTCTCTGAACAATTGGTTTTTAATTAATCCTGTTTTTATTGTATTTGTATATGATTATACCTATATGCTTATATACTTATGGTTCTACAGGTACTACTGGCACTTTTTGAAAAAGACTGCAGATTTAACCGTAAGCTCGTTAACCTCCATACTGGTGAACAGAACAGTCCTGACTACATGAGAATAAACTCTGATGGGCTAGTCCCTGTTTTAAAAGACGGAGAGAAAGTTATCGTAGAGTCAGACAAAATAATTCAGTATATTGATAAAGAAGTAAAATCAGGTAAGAATTAAAATGAACAAAATAGTCATTATAGAACTAACTGACTAAGAAGATGTGGATACCTGCCAAGACTGAGACAACTCTCAATCAAACAAGTGTTGATCGCACGGCCTTCAACAATGAACAAAACACATACAGTCCTGAAATGAAAAATACAAAACAATTTGAACAAGAAAAGGATTAGACTATACTATAGGTACAAATCAATTTGTTTTTAAATTTGATCTAAAGCAGCAAAATAATTTGACCCAGAACAATGTCTTGTCACAGTATTACAGACGTGCAGCAGGATACCGGAAATCTTATGTAATTATAAGAAGAAGTGGTATGGATGCCAATGAGAAAATGAAAAAGTCACAATGTTTTGTAAAATTCAACCATTATAGGTCAAATTATATAATATTCGGCCTTCAACACTTAGCATTGGCTCACACCGAGCAGCAGCTATTGAGGGTCCCAAAAATGTCTGTGTACAACCAACAATTGTCTAGATAATCTATATAAAAAAGAAACGAGAAACACTTATACCGAACAACATCAACAAACGTCAACCATGCACTGAACAATAGGTTCATTATCTCCTTTTTGTACAACACATCTAAAGACAATTACTTGTCATTAATACATGAAAAACAAGATCATCTAAATTAAAGAGCAAATTCACCGTATTACTCCTGTTTCTTACAACAGAGAATCGCAGGTTTGTTTACTGATTTTTTTTCAAATATAAATACAGTGTCAATATCTCGTGTTCTACAGTAATGATGCTATTTCGACAGGACCGAATTTGGTTCCAGATCCTAACACTTCAGCTGGAAGGGATGTCCAAAGATTACAAAATTTAATGGCGGACATAAATGTGAGATTGTTGACATTTGGTGTTATTGCTAATCAAGAGTTGTCCATCAATGGTGTAAAAATGCCAAGAATATTTCTAAAGATAATTTCAGGTATAAAAAACTATAGTAGTACAAGCCGTTTTTCTCTGTTTCTAGACGCAATTTAAGTTTTGACACTCATCCTATAATAGTTTTATTAATTATAACCTTGTATTAGTGTATTGTTCTAGTCCGAAGTTCCAAGTTGATATCCAGAATGCACTGTACCATAACGCGTAAGAAATCTGGAGATGTGAAGTGATTGTCAATGAGACGGGCACAGGACGTTTGCGCTTTTTTACCTGTAAACCGATAGGACATTTGCGCTTTAATTTTGATTCACCTGAAGTTTATTAAATTGACCGGACATTTGCGTTTTTTACCTATCGTCGTCCATCTGTAATTTTAAGGAGAAGTAATATTACGTAGATGAATTTCACTTATATTTTTCATTGTTATGACAAATGGTGCAGAATCCTTCCATGCCCACTTTAATGAACAGTTCTACTCACTCATTCTGTAAATATTGTTTTTCTTTTTGAAGAGTATCATTTAACAACAGTCGGTTAATTACATTACGATTTGTTACATTGATGAACAGGCACCCCAGAATTGAGAAACATGATTATTTATTTGAAAAATGGGAGAAATACCAGTCAGAACAGATAACAATTATAGCTATTTTTTTCCGGTCCTTTGGCTTCAGATATCAAGCGAAAACTGACCTGTGATGACTACATACGTGTTAACATGTCTTAAAGAATTTTTCTTTTACTAATTTTAGCTGTACATAAACATATATCAATGTGCTTTTAAAGAAATGTGCTATGCAATGATTTTAAAATTTTTAACTCTGCGAGGTCAAACCTGCCGGTCCCAAGCCCGGATAAAAGAGGGGGATAGTCATAAAAACCAAATATTGCAAAAGCGAAAATGTCTTATGTAAAACGCGCAAATGTCCATTTTTAAAAAGCGCAAATGTCTATTTTTAAAAACCGCAAATGTCCTATGATTTGAAGTGCAAGTGTCCAAAAATAAAAGCGCAAATGTCCCGCGCAGAATGAGACAACTTATCTTAAAGACAAAATACTCAGATAAATCTTCATTACCAGACAAAGACGTTGAAAATGAATGTTCTTGAACTTTGGGCATCATTGTAAATTTTATTTTTAATTTCAGTTATTAGAATAATTTTTTTAACTTAATATGCAAAGCGACGTTTTTGGAGGATCTGTCCCAAGTTGAAAGGATGGTGAATTGTTGGATATTTAGAGTTTATCACACTTTTATGTGCCTCGATATAACCCTGCTTAGTCGGTCCACATATATCGAATCTACGACTTTGAGAAGTGACCATAAATTTTAACTAGATTTCAATAAATCGGAGTGCTCTTATAGCGGTACTTTGTGTCTATTGTTTTTATGTATGTCGTTTTTTAATTGCTTACGTTCACTTCGTTTGAACTCTGGCCGAAAGTTGTCTCATTGACAATCTTACCATAAATTATAATCTTATTTTTAAAGAGATTTCATGTCTTATAAGAGTTTTCTAATTTTAGTTTTGTTCATTTGATTGTTTTCGTTGATCTAGGAAAAAATGTAAATCGGTCTATCAAAGGTAAAGCTGTGACATTAAAGATCATTAAAGATTTGCAATATTCTACCAAACTTTAAAGAGGAGTAAATCAGCTAAGTAATCTTAATTTTTAATTTACTATGCATTCTCATTGAATGATGAATACCACAAATTTTATTTCTTCAAACAGGTCGTTCCGGAAAGGATATGGTCACAAACTTAGAAAGAAATGCCGTAAAATATCCAGACTTGAGCCAGGCATACTTGACAAAGGCCGAAAAGACAAGGAGGGGCATAGATGATGCTTTTAAGAAAGAGAATGTAGTCAAGTGTTTGACTGATGCCGAAAGAAAATTTGACCAATTGGAAGAATGTTTACAGAAAAGTCAAGGTATCTTTCAAAAGTTTACACGATTGCTACAAAACTAAAAGTTATACTAAACTATATGCGTCCTAAGCGCTCAATTGTAAATACAAAAACATATAAAAAACGGTGACCGAAGGAGATTTGGAACAAAACGAGGAAGCACTGTAGTGCTGAAACAAAGGACTTTAAACAAAATAAATCAAGTGTTCCCTTTTCCCACTTATTCCGATACACTAGCTGTTTAACGTTGTTATGGAAAATATTTGAAGCCATTTATTGTGATATGCAAATCTTTATATATATCCAAATTCACATATGATTATTGTCTGTAAATAAAAATGGTAGAATCAAATTGAAAATAGATATTTTCTATTTATGTGTTACCTGTCCATTAAAAGGGTGGCATACTTCACTATAGGCGCAAGCTGAGATCAGTATAATGTTTTACCGTATAAAAAATGCAAACATTATATATAAGAGAAGATTTTTTCAATAGGTCGCACTGTCAATTTTGTTCATTCATTTCTCAGGCTATATGCTTCAATAAAAAAACATCCGATGATATGGGATAACTCGTGTTAGACAGTGAAAGCCATGACTATAAAAAAAAGAACTCCAAAACAAATACATACCACAACTTGTACGATTTGATAGGAAGAAGCAAGAAATTAGTAAAACAGGATTTTTCTTTTATTACATTGCAATGAAACATACTTTTATTTTTAATTCATATACAATACAACAACAGGAGCAACCGGAAACGATTACTGGCTAACAGGTCCCCAGTTCACTGCAGCAGATATTCTTCTTGCTGTCATTATGGATCGTTTGACAATACTAGGTCTTGAAGACAGATTCTTTTCCAAATCAGGACGACCGCTGTTGTTTGAATATCAACAAAGAATTAGTCAGAAGAAATCAGTACAGATGCTTAGAGCAGAGGCTAAGAAAATTGGACCGTTGCTGCTTTTATCGGGTGTCAAATCAGTGGCTCCTTATGTTGGTAGTGTTGCAGTACTAGTTTTGGCGATTGGAGCTGGTATTTGGTACCTCAAAAATAAATGAAATATGAAACGTAATATGGTTTTCTTTGTTGCATACTGAACTCAGAATAAAAGCTGATGAAGATGTGGGGTCAATAAGAGAGTTACTTAGCAACAGAACTATAGAAATGTACATATCAACATCATCATTATGTTTCCAAGTTGCAACGACAGAAATTTACACTCCAAATCTCGAACAAAACTGCAATGTTATATTTGAAACATAAAAGCTATAAAATTCTACAAATGTTTTAATCTTTTTTTGCAATAGTTGCTCTCGAAGTCCTGGTGATATAAAATTTTATTTTTTCCGGATAAAATATTAGTCGTTAAAATATATCCCAACAACCATAAGAGCTCCAAAATATTTTTTACATGTTTAACACTTGTATACCAAGCAATTAACCAAATTTTCACAGTTAAAAATATTTTTGAAGCGTGCTCTTAATAAACATTTTCTGAAGATAAAAGTTTGAACCAAAATTTAATATTCCGAACATTCTTTCACAATCAGTGGTTGGTTTGTAGTCGTTTGTTCAGCACCCTTGAAAATAAAAGTGAAGTATCACTCTTTCTACTTTGACGTTCTGTGAACCCCCCAAATTTCACATCTGTAGTTCAAACATAGGTATCAAACAACTAGAGGTAATTCATTGCTTCTCATACCGTACATTGTTTTTCAACCTTGCTCGGCAATTGTTCTTTTGTTGTTTTTTGTGTGTGCAGACTGAATATTACAATTATTACTTAATCAAAGAACCTTTATCTTAGTGAGCGCGCTCACATACCACACGCCCCCACATTGTCACTGGACAAATAAAATAACTCAAAGAAAAAAAAATTGAATCATAATTTCCTGTCGATATGCACATCTACATAGTATTTCCTTAAATATCTGAATTAACTAAAAAGGTTTTATGATATTCTGTTGTGTAGTTTCAGAGGGATTTTGAATGATGACATTAACATGACTGTCTGACGAACGGACTGGCGGACAGACGGACGTGTCAACAACATTATATCCTCCGCAACTTCGTTACGTGGGGTATAATTAATCACGGAAATAGATTAATTATCTACTACTTCAATTTAAACACCTTGATGTGACCACCTTTGATTCTAAAAACTACAATCTTTGATTTCTGGATATTAACTGCTTATCCTTGTTTATTAGCTCTAATGGTTTAAACCGGCAGGCACAGTTTGCATACATTTCACAGCAATGATTAAATTTATTTGTTTACATCTATACCGGAACATTACCGTTATCAATAAATTCGTTTTCGAAGTCGTTAACGCAAATGTAAAATGAAAAAGGTCAGTGGCGGATCCAGAAATTTTCATAAGTGGGGGCCCACTAACTGACCTAAGAGGGGGCCCGCTTCAGTCACGCTTCAGTGATTCCCTATATAAGCAACCAAATTTTTTCCCCAAAAAGGGGGGCCCGAGCCCCCTTGGCCCCCCCCCCCTCTATATCCGCCTCTGAAGGTGACAAAATCTGTATTATAAAACAATACTGTTTGTGAAATATTTCGAACAAAACCATTTATGTAAACACATGACATAACATTAATATACATATATAAGACCGTTGGTTTTTCCGTTTGAATGGTTTTACACTAGTAATTTTGAGACCCTTTGTGGCTTATTGTTCGGTGTGAGCTAAGGCTCCGTTTTTAAGAGTGTTTTATTTAAAGAGTTAACTAAGTCGTTATAAAAGGTTAGTTAAGTTGTATTCACGAGTTATCTAAGTCATTAACAAAGAGTAAGCTATAAGTTCTTCTAACGATTTTATAGATAAGCTCTCTTTTATACACGAAGCATGGGATTTAAAGTCCCCATTCTGATCGGAAGGGACTGTGTACTTGTAAATCCCGCACAGTCAAACGGATTTTTCACATTAGCAAGGGTTATGCTGCCGGTCGGAATAAGAACAAAGTGATCATATTCCTATTCCACTATCACCCTGGTGGTATCAC